>NC_056730.1:830426663-830726663 GCF_019279795.1 Protopterus annectens | reverse complement strand
AGAGGAACCTGGACAATTGGATGGGAAACAGAAAATACACCCCTGGCATTCCATCTGTGTCCCTGCTGGGCAGGGGAAACAGGTGCTGACTTTGTGGGAACATGGGCAGAATTCTTGGCTAGCCATATAAGGGCCTCCTGCCAATAGCCTAGTATCATCCTTTAAACCTATGAACCTATAATGGTACATGTGGTATGTATTTGACTCAGCTTGAGAGACAAGCATTCCCCTCACTGTACGTCTTCCTTGTCCTACCAACACTCCCTTAAAGTACTTCCTCTTTTCCCTGTTTTCAACAGACTCTTAAGAGGTAACCTCAGTCTAACTTACAGAACCTCAGATAATCCAATCCTGTGCAAACTCTTGCACATCTGCAAAACTAATAACACTCTAAACACCCACTCAAGAGGTCTTAACTTCTACTGAAACATATATAAAACCTGCTGGTGAGATAGATACATAGCCCAGATAATCCATTTTGTGTAGAATAGAATTTCTTTTGATACAAAGCAAAGTAGTTCTCTGACCCCCTTTAAGCATAACCCGGTTAAATGAAATGGGAATCATAAATACACTCCAGGTCTAGACCCTCAAGCTGTCATTGAAGGGGGTCAAACAGAAGTATAAATTAGTCATGTGAATTTGTACTTGCTATTTTGGAAATTGTGGCTGGGCTTCTAATGGTCCCCTCAGTCAATAGCCTGAGATTAGCATATGAACATGTGACCCTAATAATACCAGTTGCATTCATACTTATTTTATCCAAAGAGCATGCTAATGCTAACTTGCTACCTTATTAAAAATTGCCATAGAAATTCTGGATTATGATGATCTATGAGGATGACAATTACTTCTGACAGCCATTGTCATATTTCTGCTGATTAAACAGTGCATACTGACACAAAACCTGCCATTTCTTACTTTTAAAGTGGAGTGAGTACAATTTAATTGTTCATGTGATTGGCATTACAGTCACTTCAGAAGACTTACTTTTGATTGAAAGGGTATGCTAAATCAAAATCTGTTTCATTAGCATTTAACTGCACTTGGGTATTTTTTTATTTGTTCATGTGCTTAAACATTGTCCATCTTTTAAGAACAGTTGGTAACTTTTAAATCTGTCCTGTGTTTGAGCCTTGTACATCTGATGCTGTTGGTGCAGCTTATAGAAGTGAGTGATTATAGTGTCTTTACATTATTATTACAAATGTATGCTGATGCCAAATTGAGCATTACAACTATTATGCCTATCTGTAGTGCTTACTCAGACCTCTTAATTGTCTCTATTTTGGAGGAACATCACTATTTTCTGGCCTGATTTACTCAGGCACATGATGTACCTATTTTTGGAAGTATGTCATTTTTTCATGCTTGATTTACTCCTTCACAAAATTTTCTAAATCTACCGCATGCAGAAAACTAATATATACACCAACAATTTAACACATCTTACATCTTTCTCTTTTTCAGAATCAGAAATGAATTACCTTCCCCCGGATTCATGAATCCTCCGTGTAAGACTTAATAAGTCTTACTCGGAGGTTGCAGTTGGACGGTATGACATCAGCGTGCCATGAATATGCATGAGGGCACATTGACCCAACCGTAAGTCCTACACGGACCGTGTAAGAAAGCAGGGGGCGTGTCCGACTGCCAAGCAGTCTAAATGTCCACGCCCCTGCAAGTGTTTAAAATAAAAGGAAATACACAAGAGTGAGTCCGCTCAAATGTCCCTGCACCCAACACCTCATTGCCTGATATTGTAAACCCCCATCACACATCTAAAACGCATAACAATACATTTTTTTTTAAATACCCAAAATAGCTGCCCGTATTTGCACGTGTGTGCGCGTGTGTGCCCATTGCTTAGCTACAGTCAGCAATTCTTACATGGAAGAGCATAAGAAAGAAAGTTTATGCAAATCACACCAAATAGCAATAGCGTAATGGTCGAGTCTTTGCACAAAGAAGAGGCATTCACGGTTCGAGTCCCACCACTCCCTCTCATATTTATTTTTTAAATCAGTATATGGAATAATACCCAACATATATGTTTAAACATAACTAAAAAGCAGTGAAATGGCCAATGTATCAGTGAATAAAATAAATATTTTAAAGGATCCCAATATAAAATTGCCCACAGTTAAGCAACGCTTCACCCAGCGCAATATAGTTGCCCCTAGCTAACTCATGCTTTACCTAGTGCAATGTAGTTACCCATAGCTAAATCACGCTTTACCCAGTGCAAAATAGTTGCCCAAAGCTAAATAGTGCTTTACCCAGTGCAATCGGTTTGTGCAGAGGTGCGCGCCGCGCCAACCAGTGCACCGTCGGGCAATGTGGAGCAAAGTAGAGCAAAGTTGCTTAAACACAGCCACGCCCCCTAACTTGTCTGGACAGTAGTAAAATAAAATGCAATGCTAAGGTTTGAACCCAGTAAACTGTGCACCATAATCAAAGTACTGAACCACTAAGCCACGACAGCTTTGGATAAACATCCACTGTTAACATATATATAGTAATAAATGTTTGATTAACCATTGCTAAGCATGTCTGCAGTCAGCTGAGAATATTCAAAAATGGCCAATCACAGAAAAGTGCGGGGAAATGCAGCATATTTAAGCCGCATAGACGGGAATACTCGCCATAACTGATTGTAGCTCCCATCTGCAGTTAGAATGTCTGATGCTGGAGGGGCTACACGCTTTTGAGCGCAATGCTGGGGCATCGAGGAGTCAAGATATATCGTTTGGCTCCTAGTCCATCGGCATGAGACTCAACTCCTGCAGGACCAGTTCCAAGGAACGGACTATAAGGCGGAGGCTTGGAACCGGTTGGCTCATGAACTCACCAGTGCCACAGGCGTCCCTCGGACTGGTGAGCAGGTCCATCACCACCATGCAGACCTGAAGAGGCAGAAGCAGGACCTTCTGAACTAGTGGATCCAGGAGGCCCGTCAAATGCGGGATGCCCCACTACTAAGTAGGTAGCCATGGAATGCAGTATGTAAGATAAGCTAATATAGTCTAAATAATGGATAGGTATGTCTCAATATCCCTTTATTTACTCCACAGCTGCAGGTGCTTGCGCTATGAATCAGCAAGACCATGCAGATAGGCTGCTAAGGCTGCGCCACCAGGCAGATTAGTAAATATTCTGTTTGTATTGTTACATGATATATGTGAGTGAGCATGAGAAAAGTGTTTAAGCCCAATAATACAGCAATAAAATGTCTTGATTAAATCCTCTGCATGTACTGTTATATAACAAATGCCAGTGAGCCAGAAATTGAGTGTACTAACCCACCAATCAAACTAAAATAATTCTGGAATACTATCCCTGCATGTATTGTCATAACATATAAGTGAGCAGGCCTGAAAAAGAGTGTTGTAACCTATCAAGAAAGGTATAATATGTCCTGAATATGTCTTCCGTATGCACTGTAATAACAAGTAAAGGAGAGAGCCTGTAGAAAAGAGTGCTCAATGTAATTAATAAAGGTATAAAACTTGGAGTGTGTCTGTGTCACTTACTTTGAAATGTTGTTGTACCCTTGCAATAATAAATAGTACTGTTGTATTAGGTGGTGTCAACCCACAGTTGTTCAGTCCCATAGGAAGTCGATGAAGGAAGTGGCAGTAGCTGTGAAGTATAAAACATTCATTCCCTGAATAAATCATCTGCATGTGCTGTTACATATCATAAGTCAGATAGGCAGGAATAGAGTGTAGTAACCCATGAATAAAGTAAAAACATGTCTGGAATACTATTTCTGCATGCACTGTCATAGATAAAATGTGAGTGAGCCTGTAAAATAGTCTTGTAACCTATCAAAAAAGGTATAACATTTCTTGAATAGGTCTACTGTATGCAGTGTAATGTCAAATACAGGAAAGAGCCTGTACAAAAGAGTTTTAATGTAAATAAGAAAGGTATAATACTTCCAGTGTGTATGTACCAGTTACTCAGAAATGTTGTTGTACCCTTGCAGTGAAGAAATGTTACTCTGTTGTAGTAAGTGCTGACAACCCCAGTAGTGCAGTCCCATATAAAGTGGATGCAGGAAGTGCCAGTAGCTGTGAAGTATGCAACAGTCCTAAACAGTTGTGAAACGGCTGACATGCATAGGTAAATCTGGCACATGAGTAGCCTGTCAAGGTGTTCACCAGAAATGTTAGTGTGTTACCTGAAAAGTAGGGTTCTGTAGAAAACAAGTGAAAAAGCCATGTGAACACATCCAGATGTGCAGATACATAAACAAGTCAATTTAATACAAGTATGTAGCAGTAATATCTGCATCCTGGACAGTTGCCATGTCAGATATAGGCCAGGTATATCATGAAGTAGCAAAACCCATAACACAATCAAATGCATGTTGCCTAGTGTAAGAATACATGTAGGGGATATACACCTGCAGTCAATAGGAATATAATGTACAGTTAAAGTACTAATAAGATGTTAATGGGGGTTTCTTTTTACACCCTATTCCATGTGCATAAACAATGCAATTCCAGACCTCAATGGGTATGCCTAATGTCATAACATTTGTTGAGACATATGTCCTATTGTTATATAAAATCTGCACTTACTTTGATGCATGTCCCCTATTAAAACACCAAAATCTTGGTGGCCTGTTGCCACCAATCATCCCTGCGTGCTGTTGGAATGTCCACTGTTGTTCAATACATGCATGTGTTATGCTGGCTGTTCAACTGTTGTAACCCTGGTGTGTTGGGTTAATGGGAATATTACTGCATGATGTTACAACTAACTTGGAATGCTGTTGTCTATGTTGTAATTAAACACACCTAATCACAGAACATATGAGAAGGCTGGTCACAGCGGACCCACCTGTCCCACCTCAGCTGGCAGTTGCACCTGGCACCAGCAGGTCTGGTGCCCAGCCCAGGCCACCCTCCTCCATAGGTCTTGTGCCACCTTTGGGTGGAAGCACTGCAGGGGATGGGGCTCACCCCCCCCTGCAAGCGTGGGTGAAGAAGGGCCTCCTGTCACCCTCCGAAGGGTCCGGGTTGTGGTGCGTAGGGAGTTCCAGCGTTTAGTCACTGATCCCCTACTCCAGCTCGAGGCGAGAGTGGCGTGACTCACGGGTGAGCCTGCCCCTCCTACGCAGCCCCCAGCATAGCAACCCTTGGGTCTGTGAAGGTCCAGTGGTGACTGCCCATGGGTGGGGATTTCAGTCCCACTGTTACCATCTGTGGGCTCATGGGCTTGCGATTTCCAAACATCCGTCCCCGTCAATTGTGTTTACCTACCCCATGTGTCATACTCCACCCCTGTATGCGTCTTGTTTGTCTTGTCTGTTTACCTCCTCAACCTACCTCCCCAAATATACCTAATTCCTCTACCTCACTTTCCACTCTCCCCTGAAAAAAAAAAACAAAAAGGGCAATCTGTACCCGAAAAAAAATTACGCCCCATACATAGCTTCCCATTTCGCACACATGTCCATTGGACATGTACACTGATAATTCTAATTGGCAGTACAACAAACTATGTTGTCCTCACCCCTCTCTCAGGGGTGGAAGGTTTCAAATTTCACTCCAAATTTTCAACATATGCACAGCTGTTGCTGGTAAAGAAATGGGCAGCTATGGACCTTCCCTACACCCATCCTGCACATCCCGAGCTTGTTTTTCTACTATTTGTCCCTCTCTGTGCCCCCTTTTTCACCACTTTCCTATCTCCCAATTTTCTTTTCTTTCAAAGAAATTAGCGTGGGGGTTAGCGGGAGTAAGCACTTTTAAGCAGTAGTAAGCGGGATTAAGCGAGTGTGTGCATGTGTGCGCTTAGCTAAGCATTACACAAACCTGCTTACTACTGCTTAAAAGTGCCTTAGCCACTTTATGGCAGGGTCCTTATTCTGCTGAGTAGCAAAATAAAAAACCTTTGCCAGACTCGAACCCCAGACCATTGGCACAATACACTGCATGAATTACCACTAAGCCACAGCAGATATACAAATAGCTTAGTTCTGAAATAAATATATCATGCATTACGATGAAGGAATGGAAATGGAAATTAGGAATGGTATAACACAAACCCTTTTCTGTGGGTCTTTACCAGCAGTGGTTGTGGAATTGCATGACATGAATGTGAAAGGAGAACCAGCCATCCTAGCAGGGAATAATGTTACAGTAGCACCTTACAAACACCACACAGTATCAGACCAGGATAAATACTGGCCACAGGAATACAGTGCAATAACCACATTTGTATGGCAGTTAATTGTGTAAGTGAGAAAAAAGTACATACTCCCATGTATCCTGTGTTAGCATTTGGAGGGGTGAGTACATGTCTACACTGAGATGTGTGTACTGGAAGCAGCAACATGCAGGTATGAGTACAACATGCATATAACTGGCTACAACCCTAGCATCAGATAAGAGACATATACCAACCTTCAGACTGACACAACGGTGTCCAGAGCAAACAAGAATGGGCCCCACCTTTGAAATCTGAAAGGGCTACGTCTACCTAACCTAGCATTTTATAGCAGTGGGTTGCAATCACAGTGAGTAATGCAATCACTAAACAGCCGGCTGCATGCAATTACTGAATGGTGGGCATCAATTGGTGCAGAGGCTGTCAAATGCACAAGTGCAGATACCTAGAAAAGCAGGCTGTACCTGCAGTCCACACATGCAATTATATCATTGCAGGTGTTGTGAGATAGAGAGTGACAGAGAGATAGAGACACGGACACAGACTGAGACAGAGATAGAAGAGAGGGAGAAACAGAGACCAAAGGTTAAATAGAGGGCAAAAACCCAAAACAAACCACCAATAAAAAAAAATACAAAACTGTAACACACGGAGCAGGGAAATACACAGGTAAGGTATGTAACTCAAATGTATGTGTTGGCATGTTGTAGATGTTCCCGAAGGGTACTCTACACACTGCAAATCATCCATGTGTGGCAGCACTATGCATCTGTCTGTATCTGCACATGTGCATAGGGCAAGGGACATACTGCAACTGTTAGTGAAGGGTGGACAACTAACTGTCAGTGAATGTTGATATGTGCATATATCCATGTAAGTCATAGTGCGTGGCCTAGAAGACAGCATGCAGTGCATAGGAGTGGCCTTAGGTCAACTGGTGCCCTAGGCAAAAGGGCCCCACAGTGCCCCCACCACACTTCCTGGTGCCCCCATCCTTGTGTCCACATAAATAGTGGAAAAGCACCCCTGATAGAGCGGTGCCCTAGGTGGCCGCCCAGTAGGCCTATGCCTAAGGCCAGCTATGGTAGTGTTGATATATGTCATGTGGTGGTTAAATGCTGTGGGACAGATTTGTCGGATCTGATGTGTTACAGACAGTGAGGCCTGCTAATGCTACAAGGGCTGAGGACACCCACATTCATTCTGCACAACACTGTGCAATATAATCACATACCTGTACATCCCACAACTGTCGCATAAGTGATATCCCCACCATGGAAGGTGGACTGTACATGTGCCTATATGTACATCCATGTGTACAGCAATGGATGTGTACATGTATGTGTATAGATATGCATATATATATATATATATATATATATATATATATATATATATATATATATATATATACATATAGAGTGATAGAGAGAGAGTGACAGAGAGACACGGGGTCATATGTACCGCAACAGGTGTGTGGTGAACAAGGCATGGACTGTAGACAAGTGTTGATACTGTAGTGCCATTCCACCTTCCCAAAACAGTGCACCCATTAACTACCACATAGGCAGAGATCTACCTAACAGTGAAGGTGTGATAAGGGAACATGGGACACAGGTGGACAGTAGCCTCCACTTTGATGAAGACAGTGCCACAATACACCTGTAATCTGTCTGTGTGGTATGTGTCATGACAACAGGTGTGTCATCTATGGAAGTATAGGGTAGAGTTCCCCTCTACTCATCACATTGCCCTGTGTGGCATGTACTTCACATGACAACTACACCAGATGAACAGGCCACAGACAGACCTCCCAAAGGGTAATACTGTACGCAAACAGATGCCCTATGCAGACTGACTCACAAAACAACAACTACACTGTATTGCATACTGGCCACACAGAGGTGACCTCTGCCGGACATACAGAGGTATATCACACCCATAGCTGGGTGACAACCACCATGGCAACATATCACAATCCCTTGGGGTTACATGCTCTAGGGACCTAAACCTTGTCAGCTCACTAAACAGCACATGCTGGAGGGATAGGTTCCCATCTCAGACATATGCCATACACTAGAATAGACCACCTAGCAATAGCAAACAATGTTCCTCATTAGCAGTTGTTATAAATGCCCCTGATGATTGTGTGGGAGATTGGTAATACACCCCAGGAAATACCTCTGTGGTTCAGGTTGGCAGGGTCAAATGAAATCAAAGTACATATGTGTCAAAGGCCAGGGTAGCATATGGCAAGGCTGCCGTAGGCCCTAGGGCCAATAGCATATTACCTACCTATGACACTATGCACTCACACATGTACTTAATGCAATAGCTGCTATGTGAGGTTGAATAAGTGTAACGCTGAATGTGTGCAAGGTCTGTAAATGTGTGATAGCTTAGTGTGATGTTGTATCTGACATGGTAGTGCCTATCCTAGCTGTGAGGACAGCAACTGATATGTAATGACTGTTAGGCAGACACAGTAGTATGGCATATGATGTGATGCAGTTCTCCGTTGAAGAATGTGGTGTCTCATTGTAGGCTAAAGCAATGCATGTATGCTTAGTGAGTGGTACTGCTGGTGAATCCACCACCAATATGAACTGTAGTACTACATGAAGCTGTAGGGCTAAACAGCACAGTATAGTGTGCGTTCACATTGCTTGCAAACACTGTCATGTGTGTTTCCTGTAGTCTGCACAGAGGACAGACTGCAGGCATAAGGGTGTGTAAGTAGTGGCACACAGCACCATATGGTACACATGTAATGCTCATCTGTGTTGGCATACAGTGGTGCGTTGTATGTTTGCCTGATGTGTGTGTGATTATGCCTGTACAATGGCTGCAATCATATGTGTGTTATAGGGTTAATGTGTGTATCCAGCAACATATATGGTCTGTTACAGCAGTATGCCATCTATAGTAACAACTGGACACATCTGTTAGGCAGGGCTATGGCATCAATGACTAGGGTGTTTGATTGGCACTACTGTACCTGTACTTTACATCCATTGCAATGGATGACATCTCTGTTCGTGCATTGGTGTGATATACACCCCTGTCTTGAGGTTGTGCAATGTGTCACAAACAGTGTGCTGGGTACTGTTGTATAGTGGTGTGATATATAGAGTCTGCCAGGCAGTGTTAGTTAGTTGTGGCCTGAGAACCAATAAGTGTTATTGAATGTGTGTAACCACTGACAGACAATAGGACGGTATATATGTCAGTAAAGTTATATCTGTGGATAAAGGTGTAAAGTGTGCCACAGGACACTCTCACACATATTGTTCATATCTTTTTCAGCCAGATGGCCCACCAACACAACTCAGCTTACACAGCGGATGAGGAAGAGGTGATCGTCAACAGCCTTTTGCAGCAGTACACTATGCTCTTGTCCAGAAGTAGCCAGCACCAGCAGGAGCAGACTGCACTGTGGCAGGAACTTGTTAGTCGGGTAAATGACATAGGCATGCATAACTGGACATATGAGCAGGTACGCCATCACTGCAGTGATTTAATTAGACAAGTCCAGCAGCGTGCATCTGATATCCAAAGACAGCAGCTTGCCACAGGTGGTGGGGTGGCCATTCATCCCCCCCTCACCAGAGTGGAGGAGCTGCTCCTAAGTGTGGTGGCTCATAGACAACAGCTACAGCAACCTCTGACGTGTTGTAGTGGAGTCCAGAGCCACCCAGCACATCCACCTGGAGCAAGCAGGTAATATGCCCTATCTGTAGACTACAGTTAACTGTATTGTTAGATTATGTGTACGTGAGATGTGTACTGTGTGTTTAGCAGTTCTGCTGCCTACTGTTGTGCAATATGGATAGTTTGTACAATATCCCTACACCTGTGACTATTGACTGTTGTTGTACTGCAGTTTAGCATACCCACTGTAGCAATGCCACAGTTGTGGCCACTGATGAACTCTCTCATATTCTCGTAGGTCTCTCTGGTGTGACAGCAGGGCAGCCGATCCATGCTG
This sequence comes from Protopterus annectens, assembly GCF_019279795.1. Lineage (NCBI taxonomy): Eukaryota > Metazoa > Chordata > Ceratodontiformes > Protopteridae > Protopterus > Protopterus annectens. Next base: position 830,716,492 of record NC_056730.1, on the reverse strand, counting down.
GTGAGTGTGCTATACCTGCAATGTTGGTAATGAAATATGCATGTCATAGGTGAGGTGTAGGCCATGTACACATAACACACCTATGCATAATGCATGCTGTGCATGTTTGCTGTGAGACATTGCACAGCTCAGTAATGTCAGTAGCTGCCTCAATGACATGCAATACACAGAGCATGACACACAGTTGTGGCAGCCCCGTACTGCACATTGGATAGGCATAGTTGCAACACCTGTACACAACATAAGACATTTATCACATGCAGTACACAAAGTCATGCTACATATGGCATAACCACACACACGCTGTAAGTTCACACATCAGTATCCCACATGTCATACACACACACACACACACACACACACACACACACACACACACACACACGATGTACCTCAGGGGTAGAGGCCTATCATGGGGCTGTGCCACACTCTTCAACACATAACACAGTCATGTTAGGCAATGCTCCCTACTGGGCACCTCATACACCCATGTACAAAGTGGCTGTGTAATAGTGAACGTATCCACGGCACTGCAGTTCAGGTACAGCATGCTAGGCGGTGGTCTGTCACACAGTAGTAGCTGTAAATGACCACAAGATGCATGATGATGATGATGGCACATGGTACTACACCCCAGCCAGTTACAGTGACCACAGTACTACACATAGCAGTCTTTGTTGTGCACCTCATTGTTCTGTGTGTGCAAACTTATGCACCTATACACACCATGCATAGCATGTTGTGTGTGTGCTTACATATGCTAGTATACACATTTTGCACAACAGTTGCCATCTGTACAGAGTCACATATATGTCCTGGAATGCTATTGGGTGTATAGGTCACATGACACACATTGGGTATGTGTGATGTTTAATGTTGCCGTCATGTAGCATGTCATGTCATGGCTAGCAACAACATATCTGCAATAGGTCCCACACGTACCATAACCACTGTGCAATGTCCATGTCATGCATTGGGATTCCTTCATGTCTACATGCACCACTCATCCCATGTCTGTACATTGCATGCATTTGCTACACCTGTGCCCACTATTATGTGATATGGATGCAGACACTGTCATCAGACATGGTAATCTATTTGTCACACAGATAACACATGCATCCATGGTATGTATACCATTGAGTGATGGTGCACATGACATTGCAGAGCAGATAATACTTGCACAACAATGTTGTGTCCATGTACATATTGTGTTCCAGGGTGTAGCCAATCACTGAACAACTACACACATGCATCAAAGCCATGTATAATGTCATTAGATAGCGATGTCTACACTTGCACTGCATGGTGTTGAGCAACACATGGTCTGCCTGCTGAAACGTGTGTGGTGACTGTTTGCTTTGTGATACTGTCACCCACGATCACCCACTATTGTGTATGTGTTGGATTTCTGGTGTGTGTGTGTGTGTGTGTGTGTGTGTGTGTGTGTGTGTGTGTGTGTGTATGTATGTGCTGTGGTGAGCAGTGTATTTCTGTGCATGTGTGCATGTGTGCATGTGTGCATGTGTTCATGGGTGCATGTGTGCATGTGTGCATGTGTTCAAGTGTTCATGTGTTCATGTGTACATGTGGGCATGTGTTCATGTGTGCATGTGTTCATGTGTGTATGTGTTCATGTGCTCATGTGTGCATGTGTGCGTGTGTTCATGTGTGCATGTGTGCATGCGTGCGTGTGTTCATGTGTGCGTGTGTTCATGTGTGCATGTGTGCATGTGTGCTAACATCATGTACAGATTGTAAAGTGTGTTTCCTGTCTTCCTTCCACAGGTGCTGTGTTAGGCGTGGCTGAATGCAGCAGGGAACCTGATGTCACCGCCACTAATAGTGGAGATGATGAGACATGTATTGTGGCACAGGAAGGTCTGACAGGGTCTGTCGTTGGTCCACCAATTGACAGTACACAGTGGTCAACCCCATCTATGTGCATACTCATACTGCCAATACATCCCTCGTCACCAATGGCCGTAGCTCAGGGACAGCATACAGTTAGCATTGACCAGGAGAGTGTGGTACCTATGGCATGTGCATCCCCTCACAGCAGCCATAGCCGGATTACCAGAATGGTATCACATAGGCAGATGTCCAGTGGTTCTTGGGGGAGCACCACTGGTCGTATTGCCCCTGGCAGACGTACCCCCGGAGGTATTACAACCTCCAGTATGTTCCGGGCTGTAATGCAGGCACAGGCACGTATGGAACGGTACACCCGACAGGGACTAAGGGTGCAGAGGGCCCATTACACTGCTATCAATGACAGCATCCGTGACCTTGCCGGTGCCATCTGGAATTACACCGAGGTCATTGATAGCCATTGGAGGGAGACATTAGATGTCCTCCACAATGTGTTAGTTATGAGCCAGGACCATGGGGAAGGAAGAGAAGCCGATGCGGATGCATGCCAGCAACAGCATCAGCTGGCAGTCATCGCGGACGGACCACGGATCACAGCCGCTCCCATAGTAGCAGTACCAGCCCCAGCAATGCTAGGGCTGGCCTGTCCATTGACCGTCCTACTAGACCACATGTACATGGTGCTGGCCAGTCCCAGCAGGGACATGGGTCCAGTCATCATACCTCTGCCTCTGATGATAGCACCCAGTCAGGGTTGGTACCTGATATTGCCAGTAGCACCCCTGCTAGGCACAGGTACGGTGTCCATGGCTGGAGACAGTGATCTGTATGGCCTAGCAGGTACAGCCTGTGGCTGTCCCACAACCGCCCGTATATGGCAGCCACATGATGGAGTTGTGTGCATGCAGACACACACACATTTACCATACAACTAGGGCTCACACACATTACATCAATATTGGCCCATGCAGTACTGTTGTCCCTCACACACACACACACACACACACACACACACACACACACACACACACACACACACATGCCGATTGGATGGGCCAGTGTCGGGCTCTGACAAACCTACAACACACCCTGTGCATATGATGACACCTGTGCCACCTCCCGTCATCTGTCACATTGATGCAGGAATAGGCTAACATGGTTCTGATACACAGGGTGTCATTATAGCAGTGTAGCAATAGTAGCAAGTTGCCAAAAGGAAGGCGTACTGATATCCTTGTAGGTATATCTGAGCAGGCATTATGCATCACAGCTCTGATAGTCATTGTAGCATTGTTTACACCAGTGTTAGGCCTGAGTATGTATTGTCCACCCATGTGCCACTTGGCTGAAGTGTACAGTGTTGCCAGCATGGGTTAGTGAGTGGATAGTACAAGTGTGATGTGTGCATTACAAATTAGCAGATGTACATCTGTGAACATGGTGTGTGCACACTGTCTGCATGTATGTGCATAGCGGACACGTGGGATGTGTGACATACCCTGTTTACACATTTTTAACATCTCATGGCATCTTTCGATGGCCAGTATGCATTCTACTGCTGATATGTACTAACATGGGTACACATGTGTGTATGACATGGGTTGGCACCTTGCTGTGGGTGATACCGTTGTTATCTGTCAATGACCTGCAGTCTGGCAGTATACACCACTTCAACAGCATGACTATAACCAATCATTAGATGATGTCCTGACAAATGACTCACAGTTGTAGGGAACTCAGTAACAGTTGGATCCTTCCAGTACTGTACTATAACAGCAACCAGTGGTATTGACCGCCACACGTTCCTGGGACCACACCTGTGTGGCATAAAGCCCTCTTCGGTACATGCAAACATACTAGGGATATGTCTATCCACATCTGGAAATGCATGCATTGGCCTACACTGCATTCCCCGGATGGGACGCATATCTTACACAAGGGTGTCATACAGACAGATACCTGTTGTCCAATACATGCTGTATAGCAGTACGCCTTCTATGGCATAGTCATCCACATTTACTATACATACTATCCCGACAGTACCACATAGGTTGTAGCCCTGAACATGTATGTTGGGTACCAATGTGTACAGACAGACACATGTTATGTCATCTGTCCTTTGGTATCCACATATCCATAGGTATTGTGGGGTCCCTCAGTCTTTCACATAACACATTAGGGGCCTGCATCCATATTCACAGGGCTGGTGCACACCTATCATGACTGTCTATTATTGCCAGTCATTATTGTGTATGAACATGTCTGACATATACCCCAGCAATTACCATCACTCACAGTACTCTATAGTACGTGTCATGGGTGTGTGTGGCAGGGATGTCCTTGGCCACAGATCACTACATTGGCCGGTCTTGACGCAGACATACATATGTGGCCTATGATCTGAGAATCAGCGGCACAATCTGTCGAAGGTTACAAATGTATTCATGTAATATGCAGGCTTCACACCTATGTAATGATTGAGGTCACATGTACATAAATCTATTTGACACGCAGATACCCGCTGTGTGCAATGCACATACTGTTTGAAACATATGTCATACCGTAGTAAAAGCAAAACAAACACTGCATTGACCACCTGTGGCACACACACACAGCATTTGCAGGACTCAAACCCCTACCTAACTATGTTATGATACTAGAGAGATGCACATTAACATGGCACACTATATGCATTACTGGGTGGTTTCTGTTCTCCTTGAATAATTGTAGGATGCTGACATCATCAGACTTTCCGAAGAGGAATATACCTCTTTTAAAATCTGTTTTCATAGTCTCCAAAAAGGCTACATCGATAATTCTGACATAGCTGAAGGAGGTGTAATGTTTCTGTCTGTACTCCTTTGCAGATTATCTTTCCACAGCAACAACAAACCTGAACACTAAAACCCTGTTATTTTCTTTTACACACTTGACACACTACTGATCCTTTGTGATCAGTCGACAGTGTATGTCATCATCATATCCTGGCATGTCCAAAGTCAGTTTTGTGTGTACTCTCCAGTCCAGCTGGTGCATATTGGAATTCTGACGCATTGTTACAACTGCCTTATGTACACAGGTAACACTGTCCTCCTACCAACAAACTCAGATATCTGTGAGAGGTGCAACTGTATAGACAGACAGGAGGCTGAGCTCTCCCAAGCCATGACTGGCACAGTCTATCGGATGGTGAAGGTAACCACACACACCACAAATACAGTCACACATGCACCTATGACAACAGCAAACCGTATACATTGACACACAATGACATACTTGGAGCATCTAAATATACTCTGCCTAAGCAGCTGAGACATCCAAAGCAGACACACAAACAACTAACACACAACCATAAACACATATCATCATATAGTTCACAAAGTCATTGTGCCACACAGTCACTGCCCTTAGGCCTACACAACACACCTCATACACTTGTGTTAGGTGAGTGTAATTGTCCATCACACTGACATCCCACTCACCAGGCTGAACAAGGTGAAGGTCACTTTGTGCTGTGTGTTGGGTGCCAGGATATGCCACATGACACATGCACTGTTGTCAGTCCACTGCAACTACAAATATAGCTCCATCATTGACCATTCTGGTGTGTAAACCCACAGACATTCCTCCCTGGACTACATGGCAAGAGACATAGAGGGGCTCTCTGATCATGTAGCCCAGGACAGTATGACTCTGACCTTGTACAGCATCTTACCCTCACCAAGTACTATGTCACTGTATTCAGATGACATGATCACTTTTAGCAGTTGCCTAACATATTGTTGCCATTCACAGGGGATCCAGTGTCTGTCAGCCTGGGATTACATGCTCAACATGTCATGTACATTCACTATGGACTCCATGCACCTGTCACACCTAGGCTTTCACAGACTGCCTTAGGCTCTTGACACACACATAGCGGCTGTTTGAAGCAATGGTCAGAAGACATAACCACAGCCATAGACGTTACAGGGTACAGGAAACGGAGAGTGATGGTGCTCAACAACTGATGTCTAACCCTCAGAATGCATGCACTCAGGACTCACATCAGTATGGAATCTGTCGATATACGTGCAGTAACAAACACCTGGTTCAGGCTCACAAAAGCGCAGCAGCACTAACAGGTTTTATGTCATACCATGGTTTTCAGACACAAGAGTCGGACTGGGCAACAACAATAGGGGGGAATCCATATACATCATTCATACACACACCTCCAGGTTGGTAGCAGTACACAAAGCATTGGGGAACATACATGTGCAACTCAGAGTGGACAAAACTGCATTTCGGTTTATAGACTGTTACAGACCACACTCCCAAACATGGGCACAACAGTCGTTATTCCTGGGAACACTGGGGAATGTGAAGGTCTCACCAAACACCATTATATTGTGTGACTTCAAATACACAAACATTGACTGGGTATACTACTCAAGCAGTGACACCCTCGCACAACAGTTGCTAAGATTGTTACACTCAAATGCGAGGGCAGACCTGGTCACCACTCCCACAGGGGGTTAAACATGTGGGACCTGATCATCACCCACATGGGGACTCTATGTTAAGGTCGGAACATACATTCATTTCACTGGACATACATATCCCATGCACACACACATCCTATGTGATCTCAGTGACATACTTCTCATGAGCAAACGTCACACTTGTACAAACTGAGGTGGTATCCCTCAATGACCCTGGGACAGTGTTAATTACGGCTAAGACAACTTCATACTTTACAAGCACATTCTATGGACAACTACTGGAATTCATGGATCATGCTATCCCAGATAACTACAAGACGCACTCCTCCAAAGGCAGGGGACCTGTCTACTGGACCACAGACATTACTGAGCTATACAGGGACAAGAGGAGGCTACTACATTATAGAGCACAATCACAATCAGGAAGGCATCTCTGATCAGTACTATGGTATAGCTATGATCACTTGTTGATTCATCTAAGGCCCACTTCTAACAGACACTTGCAACAGACACTATGGACAATCACAAGGCCTTATTTAGTTATGTCAGGGACCTGGGTGGGAACTCACAGATATGCTGTGAGTTACTGCATAATTAAAATGATACAGTGAACCCACTGACATTGCGAACATCCTGGACAACAGGTTCAGTGGGAATGTTTCCCCACCATACCCCCTGCAGTGCACATGTCCATCACAACAGGGTGTAGCCTCCCTGACATCACAGATGAACATGTGTGTGCTGCCCTCTCCATAGCAGACAACACAGCATCAGTGGGACCAGATAGTGTCCCAGACTGTGGCATACACGAGATTCATGGCAAACTTCACACTCACATTATGTCACTGTTCAATATCACAGTTACTACAGGATGTGTACCCATGGAATGGCATACAGATACGGTGTACACACTCCACAGTGCTGGTGCCACAAGGGACCCTGGACATTATCACAATATATGCCTAACTATCCTGGTCTGCTATGCTATGGAGTGTATCATCATGGAACACATACACATACACATTGTGAACCTACAGACACTGGATCCTACACAATTTGGTGTTGTTGTGGGCATATCTTGCCTCTTGCAGATGTTTGATGTCTTTAAACAGTTAACAGGTCCATAGACATACACAGGGTTGTCCACACAGCCTACCTGGAGCTCGCACACCACTTCTACACAATACCCCACTTGGCCTTTACACATTAGATCACCGGATTCAATATCTACACATATGTCACAAGATGGATTGCTAACTGGATCATGGATAGCACACACATGGTCAGTATTGCAGATGCCATGTCTGACTATACACCAGTTACACATGGCTTCCCACAGGGCTCAGTCCTGGGACCTCTCTTGTTCTGTATATATTTTTGATACATACTGGCTAACACAGGAGGAATATGGATGACCATGCTTGCAGATGACTGCAGACTGTGTGCCATAATCGACTCCACAGCTGGCGCAAGCATCCTCAGAAAGGGTCTAACAGAGATGGCCTACAGCTACCTTACTTTAGATGCATAGTCATCACCTTTGCTAGTAACATCGTGCACACACATTACCACATAGGTGATGATACATCACTTACAGTGTGTGTGAGTTGTGATTTGGGGACATGAATACTTAGTACTCTCGCCTTTGATATTCACGTTGCCAATGTTGTTGGACACACCTTCTATTTAGGCAACCTTATCCCATACAGTTTTACATCCAGATCAGGTGGGGTCATTGTGACCCTGTAGTCATCAGGCACATGCTTGGATACAATGGCCTATTTCAGATGTACCTTACCCAACACCTGCAGCAACTGGAATGTTCACAGATTTACATAACCAAGTGGATCAAGGGACTCATGCAGATGGTATGCACAGTTTGGCTATGGTCACTCCAGCTCTCCTCAGTTGCTTACTGCCTACTTGGATGCAGTCTGTGCCTTTTGTTTGATGCCATGTCCATCACAGCATTGATGGACAGGCTCCACATGAGGATATCAAAGTCCCTTACAGCTACATGCTCCAGGGACAGGTACGTGAGCAATGATGTTAATAGGACATGCTGGAGGGGCATATTATCATCACAGAGACTCCACTCACTCGGGAATGTGATCACAGTCCTACATATGCACAGATCCATGCTGACCACCTACAGGTGACATCTTCACAGGTGGACGGGTGATCGTATGTTTAGCCCTGGGATATGTTATGGGTCCTTGCTAGACAGAGGCAGAATGAAATTAACATATGTGAGGTATCTTGTGTGACCTACTATTAACAGGCACTGTCTACTGATCTAGCATGATTGCAGAATACAAACACACTGTGGCTAGGCTTGACATACCCTAGGGCAGATAGCCTAGTGTCAACCTCTGAACCTATGCTAATGTCCGGGATGCACATTGTTCAGTGATGGTACTGATTGCAGGTTTTGTTTCTTCTTTGCTTTACCACTTCCTATGAACAACCTAGGTTTCTGCATAACATATTTGATTGTGACAGGATTTCACTATATTATATTGTGTCTGTTGTCATATCACTGTGTGCACATGGTGGATTGATGAATAGTGCGAGGTTCCTGGGTTGACACTTGCAACTGAGGGATATGTGTGGCCCACTGCTGTACTCAAACTTGCCCTAAGTGTGTGAGCATGCCCAGTTCAGACTTTCAGTGTTTTGTTGCCTGACATTTGTCTCATAGTTTCAAGTGTGTGAGCATGCCCAGTGTGACCTTGTAGTATGTTGCTGTCTGAGGTCCACTACATTTGTTGATGTGTGTGAACATTACCAATATTAACATTTATACTATATGTGTGTTGAATATCAGGTTCTATTATTACTGCAGGCCTCACCTTTGTGTCTTAACTCAACAGGGATTATGCTATGCCTGCAAGGTTTCCATGAGATACTTAGCATTGACTTATCAACATTTTTTCATACAAGCTGACCATTGACATACTGTCATGATTTAGTGGTTCTGTACTCTGACTATAGTGCACTGTATCCTGGGTTTGAGGACTGTCACTGCTTCATATTTTCATACATGCCAGAACAGACTGCTTCAAGAAAAGTGAAGCAAATATGAACTTGTTAACCTGCTTTTGATGAACTATACCCACATTTGACCAGACTTTAGCAACATTGCTCAATGTTGCCCAACATTGCTGGACAGTGCACAATATTGCTGAACATTGCCTGTAGTTGTGCTACTTAGTGTGTGCAATTTATTTTACATATACTAAATAGTGGTGAAAGCTGTTTAGCAATGCTTTATATTGCTTAACACATAGCAATCATGCCTCAGGTGGTGCTGCAGGGCTGCCTATGTCGGATGCACATTTTACACTCCCTATACATGTTTATTAACAGGTAGTGTCAAGTTAGGCATCACTTTTACTGTATGTGCGAGTCGGAGAGAGGTATAATTTCCAGGTTTCCTACTGAACCAGTGTATATGCTATGCATTGCCTCTTTACCAAGGCCAACACATACTGGGCATGACTCCTTCTGCCTACTGGGGCAGGATCAGGTTGTTCCTCCTCCGAGTCATACTCTGCCTGTGATGGCCTTGGCAATGGTGGGGGGCTGTTGTGCCCGGCCCTATGCTGCTCCTGCTGCAGCTGTTTTCACAGGATCATATTGTGTAGCATAGCACATATGATGACCATTTGGGTACATGTAGTTGGTGAGTACTGCAAGGCTCCACCAGATGTGTCCAGACACCGGAACCATGACTTGAGCAGCCCAAACACATGCTCGATTACATTTCATGTTTGTGCATGTGCCTCATTATGGCATTCCTGTTCAGGTGTGTGTGCATTTCTGATGGGTGTCATCAGCCACAGCTCGAGTGCATATCCAGCATTCCCCACTAGGTGACCATGAAGGATGTCCCCATTGGCACATGTCTGGTACAGCTATGTCAGATGCCAGATATGGGAGTCATGGTAGCTTCCATGGCAGCTAGCACACACATTCATTATTATGCCCTGGGCATCACACACGACCTGGCAGTTGATGGAGGGGTAACCCTTGTGGTTATAGTAGACCCTACCCCACTCACAGGCTGGTGCTTTGATGCGAATGTATGTGCAGTCTATTGCACCCACTACCTCAGGGTATTCCGCTATTTGCTGGAAGAGACACATATTGCTGGCCAATACCTCACGGGAATTTGGGAAATATACATGATCACCGACATGTGCTGCCATGGCATTCAGGAACTGGTGCAGTACCCTAGATGCTGATGCCTGTGAAATCCCCATCATATCGCTGGTTGGTCTCCGGAAGGTACCTGTTGCTAATATTCTTAGGCCAACACATACCTTGGTTTCCACTGGGATCGGTTCCCCTCTGTTGGTTCTGTGTGTGAGGCGTGGCCTGTACAGCTCAACAATTTGCTGCATGAGGTCTCTGTCCACTCTATAGCACTCCACTGTCTGCAGCTCATATAGCCCCTGGTAGGTTACCCTAGGCCTGTACACTCTTCTCCTTCCCCTCACTGTGGGTTGCTCAGCAGCATTTGCATTGTCACCACCCTCAGTATGTTGCATATGTCGCCTTATGACAGCAATGGCAGCCCCTAAGATTTCTTTGTCTCAGTAAAGCTTTTTCAGTTTTCACTTCTATTAGCTTACTGCAGTGTTGCAGTGTGTCTGAGAAATACATACTGGAATGTTTTTCGCTGAGTTTTGAGTTCTGGGCAGGGCTGGGATAGTGTAATGCCTGTGTAATTGGCTGATTCTGATTGTTTTCACCTGCTAGCTCTGCTAGCACTCCCTGGTTAACTTCCTACTATTTGTTGTGCTTTCTTTTCCCTTTCTGTTTCCTCAGGGGGCAGCGCTGCACAAACAAGCGCAAACATGTACACACCAGCTCACACGTGCACACATGCTTACACAGACTAAAACTTGCTTATTCCTGTTAAAACGCACGTACACCGGCGCAAAAGTGCTTACAACTGTTTACACAGCCTTACATATGCTTACTCAAGCCTACATGTGCGCATACATGCTTACACTTGTGCACACTGTCTTACTCGGGTTTACTGGCATGCACACGTGCGCATGCACGCTCAGCAAGAAACTTTGGTGTTATCCACAGCATATACCTTCAATTTCTTGACTTTACTTGGCCTACCTGTTGACACACCTCTTTCACTATTATGTAAATGCAAGCTGACACATGTCACTCTGCTCCAGTGAGGTGCACTCTTTTCATACATACCCCCCTCGTGATGTCACCTATCTTCTACTCTGTTACTCCTTATTATCTTCTACTCTGTTACTCTTATCCTACTCCTACACTCCACTGACTGTGCTCATTTGCTATGTAAACTTGTGATTCACTATCATAACTCTCATTTGCATAGGATTGCCCACTAATGCTTAGTTACATCTCTTAGACTGAGCTTCCCCCCCTTAGCAACCTCTACTTGGTGGCCATATTGTCTTCAGCCTGCCATTCCCTTGCATTGCAAATTCATTTTAGCTATGAAATCCACATTTGTGGATCTTAATTATTAACTTTCTGCTTTTTAGGGTGCTGCGCGTTTGAACGGCGCTGCGCTACAGTTGAACCCCGGAAATCGGGATTAAAAAAAAAAGTTATTTTATTTTTAATTTGTGTCACTTCCCATTGCCAATGGCCGTATTTTTGGCCATTGGCATGCTTCCTCCTGTGAATGCATGCTTTTTTTCCAGCTGACACGGTTCCGTTTTGCTATTTGCAGAACCATACTCAGTTATCAACTGAGTACATTTCTGCAAATAACACTACTCCTACTCGGACAGGTTCGGGTTTCCTGGATCGCAATTTTACCTCATTTGCATGGCTTTTGCCTGCATTGGAGGTAATTTGCATATCCCAGCCCTGTCTGTGTAGGACTAGTTTGGAGAGCTCAGTTGCACACCCCTGCTGGCTGTTCCTGGATCGCTCGGTGGACATGTTGGCCTGCTGGAGTCTTACTCTACTCTTAGACTCCGTGCAAGCCTTCATGAATCTGGCCCCTTGTGTGGTAGAATTTTGCAATACAGTTCATTATCATCTACATATTTTGCCTTGTCTCTTTGATAAAGTGATTATATTTTTCTTTCGCTTTGTCACCCTCTTGTTTTCAAATGTGTTATTGAATTGTTTCCAACATTCCTACTGGAAGCAGGTAAAGTTATGTGCTATTTGGTATTAAAATTTTATGCTAATTAGATGATCACCATTTTGGCTGTATATATCTATTTTCAATGGTCATTGTACCTATTTTCAATGTCTACAGGTTAAGTGGTATGATACTACTTATTGTTCTACTAGGCAGGTCGATGCAAGTGAAGTTAGTAATATTCAAAATGGTTGCTGAATAGGTTCCGGGCTCACCCTGGTATGTAGCCTAATAGAATTACTGAGAATGAGGTTGTGTTGTGCAAGGGGGAAAGATGGCAAGATGGTTAGATTTTATGAAATATGGCTCAGGTATTTGGGCTTGACAGAATTACTTAGCAAACAAGTTGAGGTGAATAGAGGGCTGGCAGCATGTTACAGTCCATCATTCTTAGAGCAGTGCATGAACATATATGGCAGTCATCAGGGCAATTGCTCATTGTAGTTGGTGGTTTTCTGTCTAACCATTGAAGGCTTTTGTCTAAGGGTTGTCCCATGTAATAGTGTGCAATGTTCCAATTAGGGAATACGTTTTTGTTCATTCTTAATCCTCTGTATACTTTATCCCTAAAGAACCTATCTCTCTCTCTGATGATTTTGTGAGAATTGCTTTCATTGAAAACTGTATCAAGGAGGAGACTAGTTTATTTATTTATTTATTTATTATTTATTTATTGTCATTTGTTATCCTAACTGGTTCAGCTGAGCCAAAGGCCCGTTTTCAGTGGAGACCCAAGAAGAAAAGCTCCAGTTACAATTACAATCATTCAAGACAAAAATTTACATCACAAATGGCAAATAACAAATACAAATATACATCAAGGTGAAATAATTGAATGTAACAATTTTGTACAGGTTTAAGTATAAATCTATACATTAAACAGCAAGTTAATCTGGCTGCAAAGGATTATTGAGATGAAAGAGGGTGTCAGTGTGTAGCAGTATTAGTACTCTGGAGAGGGTGTTGGTGTGTAGCAGTATTAGTACTCTGGAGAGGGTGTTGGTGTGTAGCAGTATTAGTACTCTTGGGAGGGTGTTGGTGTGTAGCAGTATTAGTACTCTGGAGAGGAGACAGATGCTGGGGAAAGAGAAAGATATGAGAGAAGAAAGGTAGATTTAGGAGGAGGGTAGCTAGTATCAAATAGTTGCAAATAACTGAAAGTCATTTTGTTCCAAATTTTAAATTTTTTGAGATGTGCACTGTTTTGTACCATGTATTTGTGTTTAGAATGTGCTAAACTTATAGGAGTTAGCTTGCAGCTGTGTTAAATTGAGGGATTTGGGTTTACCTCACTTAGCTCATCATGGATCAGCATAGCTGGGCAATTGCAGGGGCATATAAAACGAATTATTACTGGGTATTGCTGTGGTCTACATGCAACTGGTATTGAGGTAGTTGCTCAAGGTGTACATTGCAGTCTGGTATGAATGATCGATTGCAGCCAAAGTGCTGCAGTAGTTAGGGAGGACTAGGCACGTAAGTCTAACTTTTGGCAGTGGGTCAGGGGAAGGAAGAGGCATCTGTCTAGTTAATGAGGATCATACCAGCATGTTTGAACATGCCATGCTTTTTCCAGCAGTGGGCATTTGCTTTTATTGGACTGTGGATGGTTTACAGGTGAGCAGTGCCAAAGATCTGGTAGCAAGCATTTGCTTAAATTGGTGAGTGGCTAGTCCAGTGATAAATCTTGCCAAAGGGTTGGCAGTGTAATAGTAAATAGTTAACAATACCACAAGAAGAGGCACTGATTACTGAGTTAGTTTCTTAAGGTAGTAAGACCAGTAGAAAAGTGTGTGTTCGTGCCACTGCTGTGCATCACATGGATTTAGGCATTTTTCTTTGTTGTAGAATGGTTAATATGAAAGAGGTTTCCTGTTATTGGATCATTGAGACTTTATAGATAAGAATTCCCTCTGGATCAGAGGGGACAGATTCACCTTAATGAAGTAGATTTAGTTTCTGATATACACTTTTAGTTACCTTTGAAGATTTAGTAGACCACAACAAAGGATAGGATGTCAAATAAAAAAAAAAATAGCGAGGAGGGGTGCTTAAGGGAATAGTAGCAAAATAGGTAAATGGTCTAGTGAAATGGGCAACTGAATCTATTTTTGTCATGGAGATAGATCAGTATTTTCTGGCCAGGAAAGGGGGAAATGGATGCTGTAAATCAGGGCAATCTTGTGAGTGGACATGGACCTGTTCCCACCCTTGGATTTCCGCTATTTACTGAGCCAAACTAGGAAAGTAATATGAGCACACGTGTAAGCTGTCTGAAATGCTGCTTTGGAGGGAACAACATTCTTTCTAGAATGACCTATACAAGAGTGAATGTTCTTAAACACAGCTTAGGGTACACTGTCTTAAATGGGTTTCCAGAGTGAATGAGTTGTAATATGTGTAGATATGCCCCAGGATTCATCAAGCTGTTTTTACCAAGCAGGAACAGTATAGCCATTAATGCACAGAAAATGGCCACCGAGCAATCCAGCAAACAGCTGATCTTATGTGCATGAGTGCTCCTACACTGTTCCTGCACATATATGGCTGCAGAATGCTAATTACCTCATTTGCTGGTGAAAACCATGCAAATGAGGTGAATCATGAGTGGACAGGTGATCCGCTTTGGTGACCCCTAACAGGGAAAAGCCGAAAGAAGAAGAAGTGATTCACCATGCAACCAGATATCTGTGCAGGAACAATGTTATTTGCAGAAATGTATTCAGTTACTAATCAAATATATTTCTGCAAATAAAATGGGGGCAGGACAGCTCTCAAAAAAAGCATGTATTACAGTGGTTAGGCATACCAATGGCCAAATATATGGCCATTGACATAGAAAACCATTTTTATTTTATAAAAATAAGTTTTTTTTTGGCTGATGTAGGCTGCTTAAGCATAGGGGAGCAGCACACAAACGGATCGGGTGGAAAATAAAAAAAAGGTGAAAAATCAATTTTAAGGGAAATTTGCATTTTGCCATTACAGTTTATGGTATACAGAATGAAAACAATATGAGGGAACACTGGTTGTCAAGGGGAAAGGCTCTGTGTAAGTGCAGTAACTATGGACTAAGGCAGTGGGGTATGCAAAGGAGGGGAAATTTACTGAATCACAGAATTCTTCTAAGTCCCAAACTGCACCAAACCGTGTAGGTGCTCTAGCACAATGGTGTAACTAGGAAGAGCAACAGACATGAAAAGGGTGTGTGTAAGGCATGCTGTAAGCACATTGGAGCCCTAAGGTGCAATGATAAGCTTAGCTAAGCACAGCTAAGCAAGGGTGTGTCTGAGGTTTATTGTCTTATTCCATGAACTGAGGAGAGTGTGTCCATGCCCAGGGGAGGCCATTTCTTACTGTTTATATAAGCTAAATGTGTTTGCGCAGAGTGCACCCAGTCTAAAAAAAAAAAAAAATAATACGTAGCAGGACTGTTTACATTTGGGCTCTGGGTTTGCGTGGTGTGCCTTGGGGCTTAAAATGGGTGGAAATGGGAAGGAAAAAAAGAAAAAATAACAGAATTAAAGCAGTCAAGTGCAAATAACATAACTGGTAGGTGAAATGCATCATAGTCAGCCAATCACACAGGCAGCATCTGCAGCACAACAGTATAAAGTATGGAAACACCTTACAGTCTGTTTTTTCCCATGTACTCTGCAACACTGGTGTATTACATGCAGGGGAATTTTAAATGGAAAAATATTAGGGGCTGACATTACTTTGATCCATCAGTATGTGCTAGAGGCTGATGGTGGAGAGGAGGATAATGCTAACAACTGCCACAGACCAAGGAGGAGGAGAAGAGTGTTCAAACCCAGGGTGACCTACCAGGAGCTACATGATTTGGAGATAGTAGAGTGCTACAGGGTGGACAGAGACATACTTCTGCAAATCACTGAGCTATGCTGGCCTCAACTCAGAGCTAGAACTAACAGAGGGGAATCCATCCTGGTGGATCCCAAGGTATGTGTAACCCTAAATATTCTAGCTACAAGCACTTTCCAAAGGCCTACTGGGGACATCATGGGGGTCTCAAAGGCATCTGCATCCAGGGTACTCCACCAGCTCATGGATGCCTTACTACCACATGCCGGTGAGCACATTTACTTCCCCAACACCCATGAGGAGAAGACCAGCAATATGCACCTCTTCCACCATGTTGCAGAATACCTGGAGGAACTGGGTGCCATAGACTTCATGCACATCCACATCAAAGCACCATCCGGTGAAGAAGGTAGGGTCTACATAAACAGCAAGGGCTTCCACTCCATCAACTGCCAGGTTGTGTGCAATTCCCAGGGCATTATCATGAATGTGTGCGCTGGCAGCCCTGGAAGCTATCACCACTGCTACATCTGGCATTTGTCACAGTTGTACCAGGCATTTGCTAGTGGGGACATCCCATATGGCCATCTGGTGGGGGATGCTGGCTATACACTGGAGCCTTGGATGATGACACCCATCAAAAATGCACCCACTCAAGAATGCCATAATGAGGCACATGCACAAACCAGAATCATTGAAGAGCGTGTGTTTGAGATGCTCAAGTCACAGCTCCACTGCCTTGACATATCTGGTGGAGCCTTGCAGTACTCTCCAGTCACATGTGGACACATGTTCATAGTATGTGTCATGCTACACAATATGATCCTGTGGAAACAGCTGCAGCAGGAACAGCACAGAGAAGGAGCACACAGCTCCCTACCATTGCCAAGGTCCCCACATGCACAGTGGGACTCACAGGAGGAGGCCCCTGAGCCTGCTCCTGTAAGCAGACTGAGGCATGCCCAGTATGCCCTGGCCTTGGCAAAGAGACAATACATAGCACACACGCACTGACACTGTAGGGACCCCAGGGTCTTACACCTCTCTCTGACATGCACAAACAGTAAAATGGATGACACACACATCACATTACCTGTAACTTACCATGTATAGGCAGTGCACTGTGTGCATCCAACATAGGCGGACCTCAAGCACCATCCTCACAACTGCTGCAGGCACAAGGTAAGTCAATCTTTTTAACAATAGATGAATGGAGTAGTATGTTTTGCTAGCATATTTATGGTAATGCTGCATGCATGCAGGGGAAAGGGGTGGCCTTCTGGGATAAGCAACACATAGCTGACAGCTATGTGTGAGACCAGGAAATGTCTGGCCAAAACTGGCCTCCACACACTATGTAGTAGTACCCAAGGTGGCAAATCCCACAGCAGTATATGTGTGGGGACAACTAACTGGGGGTCATAGGTCACGTGCATGGATGTCAGGATGTAGGGTCCCATAACCACCCCTCACACCCACCACACCCACACAGCAAGTCAGCTGTAGAAAACTACAGAGAAATGTCTGGTAAAGGCACACAAATGGCGACAATGTTGAATTAGCCCCCTACAGACTCACGCAGTGATAACACAGCAGGACCTGCAGTTGCAGTAAGGCTATAAAGAGTAAGAAATCTGAAACTCAAATGTCTGCCAGTACAATCTGACCTTTACTCTTTACTGATATACCTCTAGTCCCAAAGACAGGGGACAATAGTCCAGTAAATGGAACCAAAATGTGAAGCAAATATCAGCACAGTCTGTTCAAATGTGTAAAGTTGACAGGTGTGCCCCCCCCCCATATACCCACACAAACGCAGTAACATGTATGTTTGCAGGGAAATAGAAGCATAGCACACATTAGCAGGGCTGTATCAATACACATGAAAACATGTTGCCAGTCCACAATATGCAGGGGTCAATGAGCTATATGTATGTGTGCTTAATACTGTCTAGATCTGGCCAGCACATTCTCCTGGCAGTCATCTTGTAGTGCCCTAGGTACAGTGCTATCTCTGACAGGGCCATATGCAGATAACTGCAGTGTCAACTGTTATGCATGTCAGTGACACTCACTGTTCTGCCACTGACATACCTGGAAGTCACAGTGCTATGTGGAATATACTACACATATTACTGAAATCTTGAAGGATGTGTAGCAGAGGTGCCAAGGCTTTTGTGAATATAAGTGCTTTGTGGTACTGTTGCCAGTGGTCATTCTCAATAATCCTTTTTTCTTATGTTTGCTTTTACATATAATGGACATGCCTGCACAGTTGAATGCACTCTGTACCCGCACCCATAATTCTCAACCTCTGATAGCAAGATGTCTGGACAAGGGCAGAAATAAAAGTGGAACAAAGGCACAAAGATAGGCATGTGTTGTAAATATTGTCCTTACATACTGAGAAAGTTGGTAGAGTGAGGGGTTTGCAGTAGCAGGAATTGTCTGAAGGTTATGTATTCTGAAACAGTAATGTCTGTATTATTTTGTAACATCACACTTCAATTATATGTAACTAACTAACTTGCCATAAAAACACAAGTTAACATAAAAAGGATGAAACCTCTAGCCAAACACCTGAACAACCTGCCAAAAAATGTACAGGTGAGAGGTATGCCCACACAACAATATGACATCTCAGGATAGAAAGATGCCACACAAGCAGGAGATCCCCAGCCAGTATATCACCAGGTTGCTGGACTGTTTACATAGCCATGTGTCATTACTAAACTGGCTGTAGCCACACCTTAAAAATGGTCTTGTTGGGCAAGAATGCACATAGCTGCCCTCATAATATTGGTCTATGCATCATACAACTAGTATTCCCCTGGTTATGCACTGTGATAATCTGAGGATGTCTGACACTAGGTAATGCCACAGTACATTGCAGTTTCAGACTACAGATATGCCAGAAAATGCCTGCTAAACAAAACAAGTACCTTGAGGAAAGTCCTGTGTACTCCTGAGATGTATGACTGTAGCACACAAATCCCCAGACCGGAGTACACCTATATCTAGAATGGAGTCCCACTCTAACTGTAGAAGATCACACTGGGCATGCTCCTACACTTAGGGAATTACAGGACATGTTGGAACTCACATCGGAATATATGACTATATTGTGTATATATGTCTTTGCATACAGACAGCTATGTACACCTCAACAGTCTCCACACACACACACATCAAGCAGGATTACCCTCAGCTAGCTGTAGGTGGCAGATATGTGATATATCTGCTTCTGTTGTATGTGATACACACACACATATATATATGGGCAACAGATAACAACATATGTAATGCATACACACACATAGATGTGGGGAGCTGAGAGACAGACAGTGATACAGAGAAAGACACAGGAGGACACAGACAGAGTAAGTCACACAAGCAGATAACCTGAATGGCATACCCTGATGTCCTGCTCTGGAGAGTGGCATACCAGTTGTAAACAGTTGCACATGCTAGCATAAAAGGTGAGCCTCATTGTGTAACAGTACTGAGGTCAGGTTTATAATATCACATCACCTGCCTGTGTGTTTTTGTGTGTGTCCGTAGGTCTAAGTATTAGGAGACTCTTCCCACCCACAACACTTCCCAGTGCTCCACTTTATCAGTCCTGCTGATGTCATCCCCATCACCTGCCTGTGTGTTTTTGTGTGTGTCCGTAGGTCTAAGTATTAGGAGACTCTTCCCACCCACAACACTTCCCAGTGCTCCACTTTATCAGTCCTGCTGATGTTATCCCCCTTATTGGCAGCTTTGGCCAGTTATCAGCCAAGTAAGCTCCGTAGCATGTGTGGTAACTGTGTAACAGTATAGTCCAAATCACTAGCTAGACAGAGGTTCTAATGGCAAATGTGTGTGTGTGTGTGTGTGTGTGTGTGTGTGTGTGTGTGTGTGTGTGTGTAAGTGTGTATGTTTGTAGAAAGAAGTATTTTGATAAGTTTCCCACCTACTGCCCTAATTTATCAGTCCTGCTGATGTCATTCCCCTTATCAGCACCTCTGGCCATGTGTCAACCCAGTAAGCTCTGCAGCATGTGCAATAACTGTGTAACACTATAGTACAAATAACGAGATAGGCAGGGGTTCTACTTTCAGATCTGGTAAATGTGTGTGTGGGTATGTTTGTAGGAAGAAGTATCTTGATAAGTTTCCCACCCACTGGCCTACTTTATCAGTTATGCTGATATCACTCACCTTATAGGTTCATAGGTGTGTACTAGGCTAATGGCCCTAGAGCCTTTACAAGGCTAGCCCATAGAAGTGCCCTGCCATTGTGCCCACCCGATGTTAGTTCCCAATGCCTGCATCAAGTTAGAGCCACTGGGGTGATCCCTGGTATGAACTTTCTATTACACATCCAGTCCTCAAGATTTCACTGGAACTGGGTCATCTAGGTGCTTTGCTTGACATTTATGGGAAGTCTATTCCAGGGCATGTGTATTCTCTGGGTGAGGAACCTGTCCCTCCAGCATGTTGTGTTGATTGTGGTAATGAGGTCGAGGTCCCTGCAGTGTGTGTTGCAGAAGGATTGGGATGTCTTTAGATGTAGCATTTCTAAAAGAGCTGGGTCAGACAAGGCTTGGCAAGTCAAGCAGAGATCGCCTCTAAATAGGTGATATGACACAGAGAATAGCTGGAGTCTTTTGAGTCTGTCTGTGTAGGACATGTGTTAAATGCCTAGGATCCTCTTTGTGAGGTACTTATATGGCCTTTCCAGCTGTTGCAAGTATCTAGTGAGGTACATGCCAAATGGGCCATTATACTCGATGATTGGTCTAATGAGGGAAGAGTACACAGAGACAATGACCTCTTTTTTCCTGGATGCAAAACCCTTGGTAATGAGATGTGCCACATAGAAGGACTTCCTGACCACAGTGGCAATGTGGTGGTTAAAGGAGAGGTTGCTGTCAATCTTTGTCCCCAGATCTCTAATAATACTTACAGTGTTCAGTGGGCTCCCATCGATGTGGTACTTAGTGGGAACTGAGTTTTTACCAAAGGGGCTGAGGATGCATTTTGTGGTGTTAAGCTTCAGGCCATGGTTTCCACACCAGTCAGTGTTCTCAGTGAGGCCTTTCTGCAGGATGTCTGCATCACTTGTAGAGTTAATGTTGTCTCCCAGCTTGCAGTTGTCTGTGAACTTGGTCAGCCAGAGTTCCTTTGTGATGGCATGGACTTCTGAGAAGTAGATGCTGAACAGGAGAGTACCCAGGAGTGATCCCTGTGGGACTTCCACTCATGACTGGTTGGCAGTCTGACTTTCACAATGTGTGTTCTATCTGTGAGCTAACAGACCCATATGTTGGTAATCAACATAGGTCAAGGATGTTGCTTCCTCTACTAGGTGTCAGAATGAGCTGGTCCAGGGCATTAGAACTAATGAATTCCAGGAAGCATTGGGCCAGTGTATTGGTGCTTGAGTATCTTTCCCAGTTGATGGAGGGGTAGCTGAATTCTCCTAGTATGAGAGTGTTGGGTTGGATCTTGACAGATTCCAGGGTGTTGAGGAATGTGGATTGAGAGTCTAGGGACATGGATGTGGACCTATAGCAGACTATGACCTGGATTGCACTATTACCCAATGTCAGTTGTTCTTGAAGTATCTCAGATGCATTATGTTGGGATGCTACTCTGGATGTGTGCATTTCCATTATTAATATGGAGACACCACTGCCTTTGGAGCTGTGGTCCATGGTTTGATTTGGACAGGTGTGGAATGAGTTATAGGCTGGTAGTGCAAGTGTGCAGTCTGATGATGTAACCCAGGTCTCCATTACAGCACAAATGTCAGTATTCTCCATTTTGAGGAGTGCTTCGAGTGGCTGCATCTCGAGATGTAGATTTCTAGTATTGAGCAGCATGACCCTCAGATTGCATGTATGTATAGCTGTTACTGCAGTAATTTGATTTGAAACACCAACTAAAAAGGCACTATAGGGGTGACTAGACACTTAGCCAGTACCTACAGACGCAGGCCATCTCTGGCAAGACATTGTAGTCTGTCAGTCATGTCATCCCAAGCAGACAGATACTGGATCCCATGAGAGTGACACCAAACACTTAAGCCAATTCTTGAAGTCAATCATTTGCTGTTTGTACTGCAGTATCATTCTGGATGACAGTAGTATACTGCTCAGGACTACTGTCATGCCTGCCTGGCCTACATAATCTGAGAGCTCCACCATGTCTTTCTTCATATAGTCCATGGAGGTGCATTTCAGGTCATTTACACACACATGGACAATGACAGAGTGATACTTGTAGTTACTGTAGACTGATCTGATTGGCTGTGTTATGTATTGGATTCTGGCACCTGATAAACAGCTGACTGTTACCTCCTCCATGTTCAACCTAGTGAGTTGGACATCTGTGTGCCTCAGTATTGAGTCACCTATGATTACTGTGTCAGGCAAGGTGGTTAGCCTTTGGGGCTTAAGCTGAGGGGCATACTGTGTAGGAGAGATATGTGTCCTGTGGTTTGTGCTGTGCTGTGGTGGTCAAGTGGGTGTCTGTCTTGGTGGTCTCTGCTGTTTGGGTAAATGTTTATTGAATGTCTCTGTGAAGGTGGTTATGTGGTTATTGTTTGTATGTCAATGCTGTGATAGTGGGTGTTCTGGAGGGGTATGTGTTCCATGTGATGTGTTGCAGGTGTTGACCATTCTCCTCTTGACCAGCTAGTCCATTCTTTGCTGGAGAGTGCATATCTTCCAATTCAGTGATATATGGATATCTCACACAACTCTGAATATTGGGAGTTTAGAGGAGATGGTTGTTTGTGTACATGAGGCAGTTGCAACAGTGCCTCAGAATGTTCAAGTGCAACAGGTTAATGGGAAACAGCACAGAGAACTGCACCTTAATCATACCAAGAGGGGTGGTCATAACTACTAAGTACTGGAGCTAATACCATGAGGAACGATTACTGCTGATGGCTCTCAAGTGTGCTAGAATAATTGAAAAAAACTGTTGAAGTGCAAAGCTATTAGGCTATTTGAAGTGCAGGAGAGAAAGAGCTAGCAAGATCTAAGGGAAAAACTGAAGGCAGATTTTCTGGCACCTGTAACAGTCTACCTCAGTTGTGTGGTTATCAGCACCTTTGGCCAGTTGTCAGCCCAATAAGCTCTGTAGTACATGTGATAACTGCGTAACAGTAGATATTGTTGCCAAATTGATCACAGTGAGTGTAGTGACACACATGCCAGCATCAGGCATCATACCTGATTGAAACATTATACTGATACAATGTATGCTACACTATCACTTGCCCAGGCTTGTAGGAGGAATACATGACTCCACATCCTATTTCTGGTGGGTTATCTCACCATCCATGAAGGCATTCAGAACATTACGTGTTGCAAGAGGTAGTGTGTTATGTCCCCTGCATATAATCTATGTAGGGCATGTCATGTGTATGTAGTAGTACAGTACATCAAGGTGGAAATGTAGGTTTATTAATCTATCTGTTGCCAACTGTGTTTATGTTACTGTGTGCACATCCCCCGCATCGGTCCTTACTGTCTGTATTCAAAGGATTTACCATTTTGTCTCCCTGTTCCACCCAGTGAACTCAGAAATACATATCACAAACCTGTCATACACAGTATCTTGCATGCTCTCATCAACTGTATCAAGGTTGAGTGTATGGGGAAGAAATGGCAGGAGCAACAGGTGTTGACAGGTGAATGTGTTGCAGTTAATGTAATGGCTATGATTGTAAGGGACCTGCTGACAGTACTACAGTAATCTGTTCTGTATGTATGAGCCTATGGTACTACACAACACTGAGATGACATGTCTGAAGGCTACCTGTCTGTGACAAGGAGTATGTATGCAAGGTCACACTGTCTAACAACAGTGTCCCCTCACACATTGTTGCATGCATACACACCTAGCACATGTACATATAAAGCTGTACCTTGCCTATGACATGGGGGGTGTATTCCCACTCTGCCATACTCCCTCTTGGGAATGACTGCAGGGCCACAGCCTGCAGACACATAGATGCCTGGAACACAAACAGAATACAGCATGTCAGACTACATTCAGTCAGTGATACTAAGAGCAATAATGCATCCTTGCTAATAAGGTGCATACATCTGTATGTGTACCCATAACAAATGCAAGCAGACAGCACCTTACATAGTATTACAAAGCTACACTGTACTATATTCACCCTGTGCATCAGACCCATATTAGCATGTCCCTCCATCGATAGTATGGATGACAGGGATGTGCCACAGGTATCATCATATGCACATGGTGTGGGTTTTCCAGAGGCCTAGTCTGGACCATACAGTTGATAAGTGTGTATGTTTGGTGGGGTATCCAATAGATGGGCTGTGCATATGTGCTGTGTGTGTCTGGAAGTGACCTGCCTGTGATACAGATGTGTGTGTGTATGTATGCACACAGTCATGCCATGTGGCTGCCCTACACAGAAGTAAATTGGACAGGTGTGGACAGTATATGGAAGGGTGCCCAGTTCACCATCTCTGGTCATGGACACAGGAACTGGTCCTGCCAGGGGTATCACTGGCACCACCAGGCCCAAAGCCAGACACAGTACTGCTTCCTGATGGTGAAGGCTGTCTGCTGTATCCGTGCCCCGATGGGACTGGACAGGACCATGTGCCCATGTCCTGCTCCACTGTGATGTGGGCAGCAACCCCCCTTCAGTAGTGCTGGTGTCACTGCCACTATGGAAGTGTGAAAGTGCCTTGCCTTGTAGACTCTTAGCTTTTGTTGGTGCTGACCTACGTCCATGTGGCCGATGCCCATCTTCCACCAGATGCTCTAGCAGAGACATGCCATGGTCGAGGATTGCCAAGGTCTCACCTCACTGTCTGTTCATGACCTCAGTAGTTTGACATGTGGCCTCAACAAGGTCATGCATGTTGCCATGGAAATCAGGAAGAGTTGTATCCACCACCCTGAGTATTTGTCTTGTGTGGCATTCACTACATGCCTGTGTAGCCATGACAGCCCAAAACATGTGTCTGGTCAGTCCTACTGTGGCTCTTGTGACAGTGGCTTGCTGAGCAGCAGTCCTCCTGCGAGCACCCCTGTCCAACTGCCTGTGTGGGACCTCACCTGCACTCTGACTATGGCCAGAGTCTACACTCACACCTGCCATAGTCACCACACTAGCCTGTTCAATGCCACCTCCTGCCAACTGTCCATCATCTGTGGCCACTGGTGATGGGGTATGTGTGGGCATTGTCACTGTGTGCAGGGATGGTGTGGACAAGGGTGGGATGCCAACCAATGGCACAGATTCAGCCACTGTCAACTCCACCTGTACCTCACTATTCCTATCATCATTGTCAGAGTCGGCAAAGATAATGACATCAGTTTCCAAGAGGGAAGGACCCCAAACTCCATCACCACCTGTGAGGGGAAGACAACATATGTACATTACAACCTGCACTTTGAGGTTGGCTGGTACACACACACACACACACACACACACACACACACACACACACACACACACACACACACACACAAACACTTACAGGTGAGGTGGCACAAATCTGTTACACAGACAACACATTACCCAAATGGTGACATGCATGACACATGGCCCTCAACATCATGCACTACAGCCAGATTTACTACATGTAACTAACAATATAGTGCTCTGGGATATGTGATTAGTGTTAGTAGGTGATGGCCCTTCCCCAGCACAAACTGCACCCATGTACACATCATTGCTGTTCACCTGTATAGCACAATGGCAAGTACTACAGAACATATCTCACAACTGTACAGATTCTCACAGGATGTGTAGATGTCTGGCCCATATGTTTGCTCTGTTTCTCATAACCCCAGTGTTTTTGTGATACATAACTGGGATGATCTGAGGAGTGAGAGCACTGGTTAATGACATACATTTGAGTGTCAGACCTTCAAACCAGCAGTAAATGTATGGTCACACAATTCCTGTTACACCACCAACCTTCTAAACATACAGTGGATATGATAAGTGTACACAACCCTGTTAACATGCCATGATCTTGTAATATATAAGATGAGACCACAATAATGCATTCAAATATGTTACCCACCTTTCATGTGACATATGACCTGTGCGATCCAATTGATAAACAAACAAATGTGTTACGTGTAAAATATAATGACTGCAATATGTACAATATGGTGGTTGCAGAAGTGTGCACACTCTTAAAATGGTACTTTGTTGAAGCACCTTGTAAGTGACTTACAGTATTCACTCTTCTTGTGAAGGTGTCTATCACCATGGCACATCTTGACTTTGCATTATTTGGCCACTCTTCCATGCGAAGGTCACCCAACTCTGTCAGATTGCAAGGGCAGCTCATGCGTACAGCCCTCGTCAGGTCACAATGGGGTTTTTGTATCTGTTGTAGGTCTAGGGTCTGGCTGGGCAAATCCATAACCATGAATGTGTTCAGGTGGAGCCATTCTTAGGTAGCTTTGGATATATGCTTTGGGTCTTTTTCATGTTGAAGGCTGACACACCTTTCCATCCTCAGCATTCTTGCAGATGCTTGATGGATTTGGGCCAGACATGGAAGTTATTTGGAACTGTTCAGAATTCCCACCACCATGACTACAGGCCCAGTTCTGGCTTTGGAACATCATCCCCACAGCAGGCCACTGCCACCAGTGTGATTCGCCATGGGGATGTTGGTCTTCAGGTTAAGAGAGGTGTTGCTTGTGCACCACACATACCTTTTGGTATTGTGGCTGTGAAGTCGATCCATAGTCTCATTACACCATAACACATTTTCACACATGCCTTTG
This sequence comes from Protopterus annectens, assembly GCF_019279795.1. NCBI lineage: Eukaryota > Metazoa > Chordata > Ceratodontiformes > Protopteridae > Protopterus > Protopterus annectens. The sequence goes on along the minus strand of NC_056730.1, from coordinate 830,689,361 downwards.
GAAGACTTGATGTGCTGTATTGCAAATTGTATCCACCCCAGATGTTTTTTGGTGTGGGGAAATGCTTCCATCTTCTGACCCTATCCCATAGGCCAGACATATGCAGAATATGGGAGAGTGTTCTCACATGTAGTACACAATACCAGGACTTGCAAGAGATTCCTGCAACTCCCTCAGTGTTGCTGTATGTCTTCTGGCAGCCTTCATGATCAGGTTTTGACATGTCTTGTCATCATTTTTGGAGTAATGTCAGGTTCTTTTTAACAGCACAGTTGTCCAATATTCAGTCCACCTTTTGACAACTGTCTCCACTGTGTTCCATGGTGTATGCAATGCTGTGGTAATATAGTTGTACTCTATTCTTGACTGATACCTTTCAAATATGAGATCCCTTTGCTGCTTTGTAAGCTGTCTGCAAGCCATGGCTGCTGCTGTTGCAGGCCACTGAGCAAATGTCAGGAATATCTTACTTGGACAGCAGAGTATTTGATGTTACTTGATGGCAGGTGTGTACCCAAGCAGACTGAATGCTGTCAGTAAATCACAAGCTGCTGCAATAAAATATTATTTGAAGGATGTGCACACATATGCAACCAGCTTATTGTAAGGTGTATACTCCATATTTGGTGCCCAACAGATTGATTGGTTTTACAAGTGAATTGTTCATGTCATAGGTCACATTACAGGATGGAAAAGATGTGGACTGACATACTGTAGTCTCAATATACATATATATATATATATATATATATATATATATATATATATATATATATATATATATAAACTCCTGGCATCTTAACAGGGGTGTGTACACTATTCATATCCACTATATGAGAGTAATGTTTCTCACATGTTCCTACCTTAGGCCATTTGTGCCCCCTTTTTGTTGGTCTCTGTCCAGAAGTCTTGCACTGACAGGTTGTGAGGTATGCTACATGGGTGTTACATTCTCTTCAGATAAGCCCCTGTGGTGACCACTGTGATGCAATGCAGTTAACCCCACCACAAGTGAACATGCTTGTAAAGCAATATAGCTATGAGTGACAGTTGTGTGCATGGTACATTGCATGGCCTTCACATGCCTGGGGTATTGGCAAACCACAACAGAACAATTCCATACTCACCAGCTTCAGGCTACCATCCGACATGCAGACCGGAGGGTCCAAGTAGTTGTGGGAGAGAAGTATTGTCAGCAAACTCACATGTGGCATAGGTACAGGATGGATGTAGCATGTCTGCACATTTACAGTACAACCCCCGATACTACACCATTTGCTGTTCTTCACCATAGATGTGCACTTCTGTGCATTAGAAAACCCCATCCACAACTGCAATCTGACCTGACACATGCACATACATACTCTACAAATACAAGTATGTCTGCTACACTAGTCTAGTAATCTCCACTGGGGCCTTACCTGCACACTCCTCATCCATTGTCTGGGAGCCACCCACCTCCAGCATGTGGGGGGGGTCTGTACCCTGATGTTGTACTGTGATGGCAGTCCCAAGTTTGTCGAGGAGCTCCTTGGTGGGTGTTAGTGGGGCCTGCATGGCTGGGCCCCCACCTGTGGCTGAGCGGTCCCTGGCCACTGCAGCAGCCCTTTGCCAGGCATGGCATATAAGGTCATTTGCACAATGCCAGACCTGCTCGTATGTATGTGTGTGCAGGCCAACATCGTTTACCCTGTGAACAAGTTCATCCCACAGGTCAGTCCTCTCCCGCAGATGTTGCTGGATCCGGCCAAACATTATGGTATGGTTCTGTAGTATGGCTTCTATGATTATATTTGTCTCAGCCGCTGAGAAAATTGACCTTTGCTGATGCAACATTGCAGCTGGAAGGCATAAAAAGGGAAACACATTACAGGACCTAATACATTTGGCAACAGTATGTACAGAACCTGCACAGCTACATTGAATACCAGTAGCCACCACTCACAACCACACCATACACCTGTAATCTATCAGCACTGTATCTGCTTACATTGCACTTCTGGTCCTGATGTGTCATATTCCCCCCAATGAGGGCTAGTTAATTCAATAATCCTCTACTCATTCATGTTTGTGTAGAGGGATGACATTGGCCATCTTCCATGCAGATGGGGTGTGGATGGTGCCAAGGCTTGGTGTGACTACAGTGTGTAATGGAGCTGGGAGCACATGCCTGAGTTCATGTAGGACATGGACAGAGATGTTATCAGGTCCCATGGATACTTACGTTTGTTGCCTTTCAGTAGGCAATATGTACCTACTCACTGGTGATGAGGGGAGGAGTGTGGGTGCTGTGCACATCCACCTATAGCGATGCTGAAACAGGGGGTAATGTTTGCCCTAAACCTACTGCAGCAGGTTGGCTATAGCTATGTTGTGTGTGCATGTGGTCTGATTAACCACCATTACAGGGTGGGGTGGTTTGTTGCCTCTGAGATTACAGACATATGTGAAGATGGCCTTGTGATTGGCTTTGGTGGATGTGTCCAATTTGTACTCATAGTTAGCCTTACAGTACTCCACTTGTGACCTTATATGCTTGATCAGACAAAGGCTGACTTGATGCCAAGTTGGTGCCTGCTCCTAATTTGCCCTGTACAGCCAATATAGGGACCAAGTCTTTGGTTTGTGTATTGCTGTTGTCCATCAAAGGGGATTACTCTACTCTGGTGGAGGCAGGTTTTACAAGTAAGGTATTGCTGAGTCCATACAGCTATGTTGGTGTTCAAATAGCTTTTTGTAGTAGGCATGGACACACAGTCATAACACAGTTGGACACCTCTCCAATTTCAAACAGATAATCATGATTATTGTAGTACCCATGCCTGTGTCAGCACAATGCAACAACCAGTTGCTGTAGAAATGTCACTCTGTTGGATGTACAGTAACTAAGGTTACACACGTTTACAACATGTACAGCTTATTTAGCTGACATTTTTTATCCCATGTCTGTTGTTATGATGTGGCCAGATACACATACTGACATGTGCACAAATAATACCTGATATACATTTCTGTTTTTTGTCAGTATGGCACACTGTATTCACACTCTTGCTTCCCAGTCATCCCTCCCAACCTGTTAGAGCAGGACATCTGTAGGACGCCACACATACATGGGGGGGGGGGGTGATGGGACAAAATTAGTGGCACTGTCTTAATATTGATGTAATACACTTGAGTCATTCAATAGCACAGTATCCTTTGCATTGACAGAATACCCTGAAGGATGTTCAACACTCATATGGCAGGAAGAGAGGAGGAAGGCTAGGAGTGTGGTAGTGAGGGTAAGAACATTTAATGTTGGCAGTATGACTGGTATAGGGACAGAGCTAGCTGATATGATGGCCAGAGGAAGGTGGAAATATTGTGTGTGCAAGAGACCAGATGGAAGGGGAGTACAGCTAGGTGTATTGGAGGCAGGTCACAAATGTGCTATCAGGGTGTGTATGGGAGTGGAAAGGAGGGGAAGGGGTTATCCTGAAAGAACAGTATGGTAAGGGTGTTTTTGGAGGATGACATGAGTGTCTGATAGAGTGATGTTTATGAATCTGGAAAGATGATGTAACAATGACTGTTGTTATTGCATATGCTACACAAGTGCTTGTGCAATGGATGAGAAAGAGATATGTGAAGTCATTTGGATGACGTGGTGATGACTGTACCCAAGGGTGAGAGAGTGGTGACTGCAACAGATTTCACTGGTCATGTTGGTGTGGTGAAGGGAACAGAGGGGATAAGGAGGGGACGGGTATCTATGGTGTTAAGCAAAGGAATGCAGAATGTGAGATGGTAGTAGATTTTGCAAAACGGATAGACATGGCTGCGGTGAATACATATATAACAAGAGGGAGGAGCATAGAGTGACATACAAGAGTGGAGGGAGATGCACACAAGTGGAATATATCCAATGTAGGAAGGCCAGTTTGAAGGAGATTGGAGACTGTAAGGTGGTGACAGGGGAAAGTGTAGTTAGGCAGCAGAGACTGTTGGTCTGTAAGATGACACTAATGATCAAGGAGAGGAGGAGTGTGACAGCAGCACCAAGGATCAAATGGTTGGAAATGGAAAAGGGTGATTGAGAGGTGGAGTTCAGGGAAGAGTTAAGACAGGCACTGGGTGTCAGTGACAATTTACCAACTATCTGGGTAAGTACAGCAGAGCTAATAAGGGAGACAGCTAGATAGGTGCTTGGTGTGACATGTGAATGGAGGAAGGTGTACAAGGACACTTGGTGGTGGACTGAGGAAGTACAGAACCGTATACAAAGAAAGAGTTTGGGGATGAAGGAGTGGGATTGTCGGAGAGATGAGGAAAGTAGACAGGAGTATAAGGAGATGAGGTGCATGGCAAAGAGAGAGGTGGCAAAGGCTAAGGATGAGGCATATGAAGACTTGTATAAGAGGTTGGGCACTAAGGAGGGATGAAAGGACTTGTACTGGTTGGCTAGACAAAGTGACTGAGCTAGGAAAGATGTGCAGTAGATAAGGGTGATAAAGGATAATGAGGAAAATGTACTCACAAGTGGGGAGAGTGTGTTGAGCAGATGGACAGTGTACTTTGAGAGGCTAATTAATGAAGAGAATGAGAGAGAGATGGTTGGATGATGAAGGTATGGTGAATGAGGAAGTGTAATGGCTTACCGAGGAGGAAGTAAGGATAGCTATGAAGAGGATGAATACTCGAAAGCCTGTTGGTCCACATGACATACATGTGGTAGCATTGAGATGTTTAGGGGAAATGCCAGTGGTGTTTTTCACCAGATTGTTTAATGATATCTTGGAAAGTGAGAGGTTACATGTGGAGTGGAGAGAAAGTGTTTGTATACCATTTTAAGAATAAGGTTGATGTGCAGAGCTGTAGTAACTACAGAAGGATAACATTAAGCAGTCACAGCGTGAAGTTATGGGAAAGAGTAGTGGAAGCTAGGTTAAGCAGGGTGGTGATGAGTACTGGTCAGCAGTATGTTTTCATGCCAGGTAAGAGCACTACAGATGCAATGTGTTGAGTGTTGAAGTAGTACAGAGAAGGTCATGAGTTGCTTTGGGTCTTTCTGGATGTAGCAAAAACATATGACAGGATTCTTAGAGGGGAGTCGTGGTATTGTATGAGGAAGTCATGAGTGGCAGAGATATATGTAAGACTGGTACAGGATATGTACAAGGGTGGTGTGACAGTGTTGTGGTCTGCAGCGGAAGTGATTGATGCATTTAAGGTGGAGATGGGATGACATCAGGGATCAGCTGTGTGCCTTCTTATTTGCAATGGTGATGGATAGGCTGACAGACAAGATCAAATAGAAGTCCCCATTGACTATGATGTTTGCAGATGACATTGTGATCTGTACTGAGAGTAGGGTACAGATTTAGGAGACCCTGTAGAGGTGGATATGTGCTCTGGAGAGGAGAGGAATGACATTAGCAGGACTAAGACAGAATATCTGTGTGTGAATGAGAGGGAGGGTATTGAAATGTTGAGGATGCAGGGAGTAGAGTTGGCAAAGGTGGATGAGTATAAATGATTTGGATCAACATTTGAGATTAATGACAACTGTGGAGGACAGGTAAAGAAGAGAGTACAGGCAAGATGGAGAGGGTGGAGAAGAGTGTCAGTACTGACTTGTGACAGACAAGTACCAGCAAAAGTGAAAAGGAAGATCTACAACAGGGTAGTGAGACCAGCTATGTTATATGGGTTGGAGACAATGTCATTGACAAAACAGCAGGAGTCACAGTTGGACACGACAGAGTTACAGATGTTAGGATTTGCACTGGTTGTGATGAGGGTGGTCAGGATTAGCAATGTGTATATGACAGGGTCAGCCCATGTTGGATGGTTTTGAGATAAAGCCAGAGAGGCAAGATTACATCAGTTTGGACATGTCCTGCAGAGGGATGCTGAGTATATTGAGAAAAGGATGGTAGGGATGAAGCTGTCAGGTAAGTGGAACAGAGGAAAGCCTCAGATAAGGTTCCTGGATGTGTTGAGAGAGGACATGCAGGTGGTTGGTGTGACAGAGCAGGATACAGAGGACAGGCAGAAATGGCAACAGATGATAGACTGTGGTGACCCCTAACGGAAACAGCCAGAAGAAAAAGGAGATGTTGTGATGTCAGTCTTCACAGATTTGCCAATGATTTGCCAGACATAACACCACTGTATGATTAAATGACTACAAATATGAGGCACACATATGGTCTGTGTGCATAACACTGGACAGTTTAATGGTATGAGCTCAGTATATCACATGCAGTTCAACACACTTGTGCAACAGTAATTTACTATGCAAATACCATGTATAGGTCTCTCACAGTTCTGAGACAACCAAGTATATCATAGTTGTATTCACAAGTAAGATATGGATATGTACATCATCCCAGTAGCTGGCCTAGCATTGTCACAGTCAGTATTGTTCAACACACACTGCACTAGTAATCATATGCTTGCCATCCTTTCCTGAAGTGATTCAGGGGCCTGACCTATGATCTATGTCACTGCAGACAGACCCAGATGCTATGGCCATAGGTTCTGATGAGTAATATATCAGTACAGCAAGTCTTGTTGAGACATGTATGTTACAGTTCCTATTTCTCATTCTTATGTACCCCCTACTGCAGTCCATTACATGCTTACTTGTTTGACATACCTGTTTGTTTTATTCAAGTGTAGATGGCTATGTCCTGCTTGATTTTTATTTTCTTTTTGCTGTTTTTCTCTCTCTCTCTCTCTCAAGGATGTAGGGTGTACATCTGTTTTGCATAGGCAGCAGCTTGCCTTTTATAGGTAAAGCTCATGAGCAGCTGATGGCCTGTGCACCATTTGGTGACCCCATTTGATAATTGCATGCAGGACAGCTGTGTTGTTATTTATATAGCCAATGGGATGGCAGCACACTCCTATCATTGAGTATGTCATGTGAGTATTGGCCCTTTTCATTGCTAGTGAGGAGGACGTCATGGAGGTGTGTGAACAGCAGCATAACAGAGGGTATTTGGAAATACCTCTTTCAATCAAAACTGTGGAGACAGGCCAACAAAATGGGAAAGAATGTTCCAGACATAGGGACAGAATGTAAGTATTGCTGTTATACATTTGGATAAATGCTAGTCTAACAGGGTTTGTGTGGACATGGAGTTTCTGTGTGATTTTAACTGTGACAGTGTTATGTGTTTGACATAACTCTTACCTGTAGGGCTATCCACAAAATGGCCAGAATTTTGACTCCTATGTTTGGTGTGTTCCTCAGACATTTTTGTCTTTGGAAAATCAGTAGCGGACTCTGGGGATTGCAGTCAGTAACTGCTAACATCCATTTGTGTTTCTGACCTCATATCACTCAGAAAAGATATGCTACAACTAACCCTGTTACAACAGCAACATTTTCAGTTTATAACAGCAATATTTAAAATATACCCTTGTTTTTGGGCCTCTGTCCCACAATTATGTCAGTCTTTGTCCAGATGTCATGCAGTAGGAGGTTGATAGGTTTGGTATACAATTATTTAGTGCCTACATTCCTGACATTATCCCAGTGATGTATCAGACTGCCAGACATGTTATGTGGAAGGGTCTTATATATGAGGGGAAAGCCTGGACATTCTGTGGGGCTCTGTACAGTTGAAAGGTCTGTGTATTTCTGGCATTTTTTGACAGACTGACAGGATTGTATAGCAGTGTATTGTGTCAATGTTATTTGGATGTGTAGGGAGGGGCATGGATGTATGTGTTTTGACTCCTTCTCTATCTGCCTGTGCATGCTGTTCCTGTTTCTTGTGGTTTATCAGTTGTATATATTTGTAGGAGCAGACTGAGCTATGTCCCACACCACAGCCAGGCATCATATTACACTGTGAATTGGGCCAGTACATGTGGGGATAATATGTGAGTGGCAAAAATGTTGAGATTTTTTTTGTTCACACAGTCTTTATACTGTAGTGTTCCTTTGGCTTACTGATATGTCACTGTGACTGTGGTTGAATTGGTTGTGGGTATGCACGTTCACACTGGTGTCTGTTTTTCAGTGCTGTGACATGCCTGCCAATACATGTCTAATTCCCCCTAGCAGATTAGGGTTAGTGCTGTGCCAGTCTGACTGTAGTTTGGACAGTGCTTGGTGACATGCTTAGCAGCTGAGTGTAGTTTCCCTAATGTGATGTTATGTTTAGATATTTGTAGGACGTAGTGTTGCCTGGCTCCCATAAGTGTTGTGTATTTCTGACACATCAGTGGACAGATGTGAGGACTTCAGTCATTAACTAGTGGGGAGTAACTGAGTGTTGGACTTGTGCTATTTCAGTCAATATATATATTAGGACAGACATGAGGATTTTACTGCAGCAACCGTGTCAGCTTACTATTCAAGTATTTCAGATATTTCCCTATTTCCATGGCTTTCTCCCCCCACTTTGTCAGGCCTGGCCCAGTTTCATTGCACTATGTGTGTTCTGAGTCTACTTAGGGACTGTCTGGATTGTTGCAGTATGTCCATGTTTATTGCTCATATTTCTGGTATGTTCCACCGATGCATTATTTTCATATCCCTGGTAAATCACTGTGATGATCTGTGGATTTCTGTCAGTGAATGATGACATCCATTTCAGTTTCTGAACTCACATCCTTTAGAACATGTATGCTGAAATAAACCCTGCCACTCTGGCAACATTCTACATTTATAAGAGCAATATTTGAAATATATCCCTAGTTTTGTCCCATTGTCCCCCCATTTGGACAGTCTTGAGCCAGATTTCATGGATTAAGGGGTTGGTAGGTATGGTTATGAGGTATTTATGGGTATATATATATATATATATATATATATATATATATATACTATGTATATTTTATATGTATATCACTATTTATATTATGTATATATTTATCCATATATATACATCTCTATACATATATGCATGTGCATATGTATAAATACGAAACATGACTGATTCTACGGAATCTTTTCCCTACCGTTGAATAAGCATATGTTGTTGAAAGCATCCACAATCCTTAAATGTTGAATGGTGTAGTGGTACATTGCACTGGCTATGATATATTGGGCCCTGGGTTCAAGACCTGGCAGGGCTGAAGATTTTGTTACGCTTACTCTGGCTTACAACCACTTATTCACACTTACACCTACACTAATTATTTACAAGAAAAGAGAAAGGGGTGATAGGAAGGTGGTGGAAAAGGGACATGCAGAGGGAAGAACAATATGAAAGATAGCTACAGATGTGCAGGACGTGTATGCGGAAGGTCCATAGCTGTCCATTTCTTATACAGCAACAGCTGTGCATTTCTACAGAATTTGGAGGTGAATTTGGACACTCAAACCCCAGAGAGAGGGACGAGGACAACAGAAATGTGTTGTTAAACCTGCTAAGCATAGCTGAGCATTGCTAACCATTGCTCATAGTTCATTCTCATAATATACCACACTAATGACTTCCTTTAGTAAGTGTGTATGATTTCCATAACATGGCATGGCTGCATGTGCTTTCATTACAGTAGCAAGGGGTGTAACTATACTGTATGGGGCACATGTATACATGAGTTTTTTCACATGTTATATGCACTCATACATTCATTTTACACCAGCTACACTATCCTGGGTTACACAAATAACTTACCACATATTTTAATATGAACACAGGATTTATAACACTGCTTTCCCATGTAAATTTGGACTGCCTGTTGTATTACTCAAACTGTGTATGCTTGCCTGCATGCAAAGCTTGGACTCTGACCACTACACTATATTGGTGTGGGGATTTGAGCTGTATATTTTTATTTATCACCTATTGGATAGTAATATTATATTATTATATTAAGTGGAGAGTATTGAGGTTTTCAGCCATGTCATTGAGGACTGCTGTCATGACATAATGGCATACATTTCAGTTTCAGACTTGTATCCTTCTGAACAATAATGATAATGCATAACCTGTTTAATATCAACTTTCTTTCTGTCCTCTGTGCAGATGGGATGACACCAGTGCTCAGGCTGTGGTTGACTACACTGCAGAATGGGTCTGAAAGCCCATGCTTGTGTTTATGTTGGATGTAGCCAGGAATGGTATCAGGCCTATGGAGACCTCTATGTGCTGTCTTTGAGAGGGCATTACAGACCTGCTTCCTGATCATGAGGGGGGCAGATTCTGTACATGCACATGTGTACATATGGGGGGACAGGGAGGTGATGTTTACACTTCACCTGTCTGCAGCTGGTTGCCTGTATCCATGGAATATGTGTATGTGGTATTATTGACCACCACTACAGAGCAGATATGTGTGTTGCCTCTGGAATTGCAGACACATGTCTGGAAGGCCTAGTGATTGGCCTTGGAGGATGTCTCCAGTTTGCACTTAAAGACAGCCTTATTGCACATCACCTGTGACCTTATTTGCTAATGCAGAACTGGGTGACAAGGCCTCCAATTAGGCACCTGTTCCTTCTTGGCCCATCCTGCGATTATTTCCAACTATGATGGCAGTTGTGTATTGCTGCTGTCCATCACAAGCATTCAGCCTACTTTGGGGGGGGTTGATGTTGTCCTGTTGAGTATTGCTGAGGCCATAAAGCTATGTAGGTGCCCACATAGTATTGTGGTGTGGGCCTGGACACATCTGCTAGTTCCAACATATGGGATGCCCTTTATGTGGGACTTGCCCATTTTCCTTGCATGTGTGGGGGACATTTTGGAGGTGTGGGGGCTATAGCTTCACAGACAGCAGGTGGAAATACCTCACAGGACAGTACATGTGGAGACAGCCCAACAACATGGGGAACAAAGCTCTAGAATTGGGTACAGATTGTATGCCATTAGTGCTGTTATACACATGGAGGGTTGCTAGATTGACAGATTTAATCTGGACATGCATTTACTGGGTGACTTGATATCTGACAGTGATATGCCTGTGACAAACCTCTCAACTGGCATGTTGACCACAGACTGGCCAGATGTTTGCCTGTTATGCTTGGTCTGTGGTCTGTTCCTTGAACAACATCTGACTTTGTGGGGTTGGTAGGATAATGTGAGGATTGTAGTCAGTGACTGTTGACATCCATTGGTGTTACAGACATCATATCCTTCAGGGATGTTATGTTACAACAACAAGTATAAAACCAGCTTCTGTTTCAGTTTGTAACACCATTATGTTTGATATGTCCCTCTTTCAAGCCTTCTGTCCCAACAAGTACGCCATGCATTGCCCAGATGTCCTGCACTATGAGGTGCAGAGGTATGGGATATCATTAATTACCAACTGCACTCCAGTTATCATACCAATGACCTGGCAGATTCCTGGCCATGGTATGCAGTGGTGGCCAGGATTATGGTTCTGCACCCTGGTAATTCTATGGAAATCTGTACATATTACAGTTATGTATGTCTGGCCATTGTGAAAAGACTGCCAAACTGTGTAGCAGTGTTGTGTGTAGATGTTTGTTGGGCTGGGTAGGAAGAGAAGCAGATGTGAGTGCCATACATCCTTTACCTATCTGACTCTGCATGCTGCTACAGCTGCTGATGGTCTATCAGGTCTGTATGCTTGTAGGGGCTGACTGTGCAATGTCCTATAACAACACAGGATTACCAGTACATGATGAATTGGACCAGTATATGTCAATGTAGTGTGTGACTGGCAATCAGGATATGTTTTCTCAGACAGTCGTTCTACTCTAGAGTTCATTTTGGGTACTGGTATGTTGCTGTGACTGTGGTGCAAATATTTTTGGGTGGACATTTTTTGCACCACTCTCTGCTCTTCACTACTGTTCAATCCCTGTAGTGCATGCTATATTTGAATATACTCAGGCAATTATCCAGAGGGGATGTGGGGGAGTGTCATGTTGGTCTTACTGCACTTCATAAGGTGCTGGATGACATGTTTGGCAGCTGTCAGGAGATTTCCATTCTGTTACATCACTGCGGTCATACCTCTACACTGTCGAGAGGCTTAGACACTGTCCAGATGTGTGACTCATATATTTGGTCTGTTCCCCAGACAGTTGTTGTCCTTGGCTAATCAGTAGGATACTCTGGAGAATGTAGTCAGTAAATGCTAATGTCCATTGGTGTTACTAACTTCATATCCCTCAGAAAAGATATGTTACAAAAAAGCCGGTAACACCAGCAACTATCTACATTTATAACAGCAATATGTCCAAAATACCCCTGTGTTTGGGCCTCTGTCCCTAATTATGTCAGATTATGTCCAGATAACTGCAAAAACAGGAATGCAGGTAAGAGGGCTTGAGGCACGCACACAGTAGTAGTTTCCAAAGTTTATTCTTCAGACTTTGCTTCAAGCAAATGATAAAAACAATAAAAAACAGTAACCATAAAGCGCTTTTCATCTCACCCCTTAGAGAGACTTCATCAGACAGTTGCAACAAGAATGTTTTAAACAGTATATACAAGTTCAAACCACATCAACTTCCTCCAAGCAAAAGGCACACCCGCCCCCAAGATAAGCAGGAAAGAACAATTAACCCATTGTATGCTTCTTTAAAAATCTAGCTTATTGTAAAACAAGTATGTATGCAGTAAATATATTTGTATATGTGTAAATATAAATATAGCTCATCAGTTTGAAAACACTCTTAAAAGACCTTTTAAAAGTATATTCAGAAATATTTAAAAACCATGCTAACATTAAAACCAATAGTTAAGGTAACAGTAAAAAGTGAGAAGTCAAGAATGAAGTTGAAAATTGAAAACAGTATAAAATAAAATACTTTACCACTGTGTGAAAAAGTATTAAAATCTTAAATAACTTTCAATAGTAGTTAATAATGACAGTTCTAAAAAGTAGGATGAAGAAATATATAATGAAACATTTATATTAGCCCCATGTTGTCTGAATTTAAAACCATCAAGCTAAAAAGCTATAAAGACTGGAGCAGAGAAAACCATCCTGTAAAGGACGTCCGGTGAATATGATAAAAGATGAAATGAGTGTACACATTCACATAAACAACTCTAGATGCAAACACATTCATGTGTAGATAACAACTAAGTGAATGTGAATAACCATGTACAAATATAAACATGTATATACCTAACTGAACAAATAAGTACATTTTTGACTATTTAGATAAAATATTTAACATACCCTGTTTAAGCAAAAATATGAAACCTTTCTTGCAGGCTGAAGTGCATGAATCGTGCCAAATTAATGTTCCTTTGTAAAGTGACTTAACTAGTAAATCGCGGATAACTTAATTATCATGGGTGTGGTTTGTAATATAAATGACGAGCACTTGTAGGGTAATTTTGTCTGATGAAGTTTGGTCATTGTACCTTATGAAAGCGCTTACCTCTATATTTTTTTTATTGGGTTGTTGCAGTAAAGTTTTGTGTTTGTGCTTTACAGCTGTGTGGCTCATTTTTTTATTTCTTCCCACATTATTTACTTCCCTGGGCCTCTGTCTAGGAGGGTGACTGACGTGATCTCCGGGGTGAATTTCCTATCTCCCATCCAATCATCAAGGTTCCTTCTGAAGAGGGCCAAAGAGGTGCTCTGTTTGACATGTATGGACAGTCTATTCCAGAGTCTGGAGAGTCTCTTGGTCAGGAACCTACCCCTCCAGCATGTTTTGTTCATTGTGAAGACAAGGATTAGATCCCTGGAGCATGTGTCTCTGAGCAATTGAGATTTCTTTAAGTGTAGCATGTCCAACAGCTCTGGGTTTGATATGACCTTGTATGTTAATCAGAGATTGCCTCTGAGTAGACGATATGCGACAGATTATAGGTGGAGGTTTTTTAGACGGTCAGCATAGGGCATCTTCTTTAGGCCTGTGATTCTTTTAATGAGGTATGAGGTATTTCTGCAGCCTTTCCATGAGGAAAATGAGGGATGAGTACAGTGGGACAATGACCTCCTTTTTTCTGGATGAAAAGCCCTTAGTGATGAGGTGTGCCACATAGAAGGATTTCCTGACTGTTGAGGCAATGTGGTTATCAAAGGTGAGACCACTGTCCACCTGTGTCCCTAAGTCTCTTACCACACTTTTGGTGTTTAGTGTACTGCCACCTATGTGGTAATTCATGGGTGCATGTTTTTTCTCAAAGGGGATAACTATACATTTCTTGGCATTAAGCTTGAGCCCATGGCTTTGGCATCAAGCATATGTTTCTGTAAGGCCCTTTTGTAGAATATCCACATCATTTGGGGATTCAATAATGGCTCCCAGTTTGTAGCCATCTGTGAACTTTGTTAGCAAGAGTCCCTTAATGTTGGCCTGTACTTCGGAGAAATAGATGCCAAACAAGAGCAGTCCAAGGACTGAACCCTGAGATACTCCACTTATCACTTCTCTGGAGCTGGATTTGGAGTCAGCTACTTTTACAGTGTGGGTTCTGTCAGTAAGTCAATTGGCAACCTATCGAGTGACATAGGGATTAATGCCCAGCTTAGTAAGTTAATCTATGATTCCAGAGTGGGGGATGGTGTCAAAGGCTTTGGCGAGGTTCAGCTAGGCTGTGTGGACCACCTTACCCTTGTCCACAGCTCTGGCGACTGATTCAAATAAGTCAATCAGGTTCAGGAGACAAAATCGGCCCTTCATGAACCCAGACTGCATGGGGTCAATTGTTTGAAGGTTGCCAATGCCTTTGTTTATAAGTTCCATGATAATACATTCCATGGCCTTTCAGATCATTCTCATCAGACTGATGGGGCAGTAGTTCCAGTTGGATCTTCCCTTGTGGAGTGGGGTAACTGTAGCTGTATGCCACTCAGTGGGCACAAAGCCTGAGGTGAGGCTATGATTAAACATGACACTTAGGTGAGGTGCCAGTTCATTTTGTAGTTCATGCAGTACACAGCCTGGGATGTTGTCTGGTCCCATGGATGCTGTATTCTTAGCTTTGGAGAGTTTGTGTTTTACCTGTGTGGCCATTATTACTGGAATTTGGCAATTTGTCAGTACTGAGATGGGCCCTTTAGGGTGTGAGGGGGGGTGAAGTTTTCACTGAATCGATCTGCCAAGATATTGGCAATGTCCTTGGGATCAATATATTTAATGCCATTCTGTTGTAGCTCAGAGCAGATCTGAGCATTGCCATTTAGATTCTTGACATAGTTGTAGAATGCCTTGTGGATGTCTTTGGAATCTTTGGCAATTTTATTTTCATAACTAGCTTTGGAGGATTTTATGAGGGATCTCAGCTTCTTACTGAGGCTGGTAAGGGAGTTTTTTGCATCCTAGGAGTTTCCTCTTTTCTGCAATAGTTTCTTCCTTTTGTTGTAATGTTTTTTTTATAGCAAGGGACCACCAGATTGGCTTCCTTTTTTTGGAGGAGAGCATCTTGGTTCTATTGTGGATGGCATGATTCATGCAAGAGTGGATGTGCTCGTACAGTGCCTTAGTGTAGGATTCAGCAGTCGAACTTTCAGTTCCTGTCTGCATGGGTGTGAAGAGGTTTGTCATTTCCGACTTGAGTAGCATGAAGTTGGCTTTGGAGATGTTTTTTACACAGGTTTCCTTACTGGGGGGGGGGGTGGGGTGGGATGTGGATGTCAAGGGTGATTAGCTTATGGTCAGATCTGTCCAACGAAGGGGTGACCATAGGTGTGGAGCATCGATTTCCCATGTTGGTAATGACCAGGTCTAAGATATTGGAGACCCTGGTGGGACTAAGGATTAGTTGATCCAGGGCATTGGAATTTATGAATTCCAAGAACTACTGGGCAAAGGTGTTGGTACACAAGTAGTTTTCCCAGTTAATGGCAGGGTAGGTAAAATCACCAATTATTAGGGTGTTTGGTTCTATCTTAATATTTTCCAGTATGTTTAGAAAGGTGTAGTGAGAATCTTGGGGTATGGTGGGGGATCTTTGGTAAGCTACAATTTGGATTGCAGTCTTATCTAGTGCTAATTGCACCTGTAGAATTTCAGACGCATTGTGTTGGGCAACTAGCCTGAAGGTGTGAATATCCTTGGTGAATATAGACACTCCTGCACCTTTAGTGTTTCCGTCCTGGTTTGGTGGCCGAAAAGTGTGGTAAGAGTTGTAGCTTGATATTGCAGGGGTGCTATCTGGAGCCTTGAACCAGGTCTCAGTTACTGCACAGATATCAATGTTCTCCATTTTTAGGAATGCCTCGAGAAAGTACATTTTGAGGTTTAGACTTCTAGCATTGAGTAGTATTACCTTCAGATTTTGCTTGCTTGTACCTGTTACAGTGGTGGTTTTGTCCTTTGAACTTTGCCTAAAAAAGGCACTATAGGGTTGGCAAGAGCCTTAGCCAGTAACCTGAATCCCAGGGATGACAGGTGTAGACCATCTCTGGCAAAGCATCGTGGTCTGTCAATCATGTCGTACCAGGCAGACAGATACTGGATCCCTTCTGAATGACACCAGAAGCTTAGCCAATTGTTGAAGTCAATCATTTTGTCCTTATACTGTGGTATCATTCTGGGCGAAGGCAGTACGCTACTCAGGGCTAGGGTCATACCTGCCTGGGCTACATGATCCTAGAACTCTTCCATGTCTCTTTTCATGTAGTCCAGGGAGGTACGTCTCAGTTCATTCACTCCAACATGGACAATGGCAGAGTCATATTTGTACTTGTTGTGGAGTGACTTGAGTGCATGCATATGTGGTGGATCATGGCACCTGACAGCAGCTGACTGTAATTTTCTCCTTGTTCAGCCTGGTGAGTGGGAAATCAGTGTACCTGACTATAGAGTCACCTATGACTAAAGTGTGGGGTACATTGTCTTGCCTTAGGGGCTGTTGTTGGGTGGCACACTGGTGTTGTGAGCTATGTGACTGGTTGTGACTGGTGTTTGTTTGTGTTTCAGCTTCAGAGGTCCTTGTTACTTGGACAGGTTACTGTTAAGGGCCTCACATATGTGGGTTTAGTGTTGCTAGGTGTGCTTGCTGGTGGTGTGGGTTTAGAAGGGCTATGTGTTGCTTTAGGTGTAGTGTGGGTGTTAACCTTCTCCTCTTGACTGTCTAGCACAATCTTGGGTAGAGAGAGCTTTGCTTCCAGTTTGGCTTTGTAAGTGCATCTCTCGCAGGTTGTAGTGTTAGGTGATAGGAAGAGAAGGTTGTCTGTGTACATGAGGCAATTGCTGCATTGCCCCAGTATGCCCAGATTCACCAGGTGGACAGGAGAAATCACCGGAAGCTGACCCTTGGACATGCCTGGTTTGGTGCTTTTTTTTGTAAAGTACAAGAGCTGTTTTCCCATACCTTAGCAAGGTACTTTGCAATTATAGGCTTAGTGCCTATGACAAATTTCTCCTTATTAACAAGGAGAGTTGAGTTCTTGTATCAGTTTAAGACTTCCTAGTGCTTTCCAGCAGGTTTTAAAGCAAGTGCTAGTCACAGGGATACTTAAAGTTAAGATGAAAAAACAAATGGTTTATCCTAAACACTGCAGTGTGCACTAGAGGAGTTAGATGTGAAAGTAGGTAACTTATGTTTTACCTGTCTAAAAAGTAAAGTTTTAGTGGAGAGTCACTATTTTTAAAACAGCAAGACAGATTGAAAGGGGGTGGCCACTTTTGTATTCTTTTACTATGGAATACAGTAGGGTGGCCAATACATTTAAATAGTTGAAGGGGAGTGATTTCACAAAATGATAATTTTGTGCTTACTCACACAAGCCAGTAAAAACAGAGAGGAAATGAGATATATGGTCAAATTAACATAACAGGAAGGCAACTAGAAAGACAGTGGTGTTTAAGAACACTATAGTAACCTGGTGGGAGGGTAGGTAAAAACAATTCTGCCTGACTCACAAGAGACAGAGCAGGGGTCTTTTTTCACATTTTAATATGCAGTTAAAAGCAGAATACAAGTAAAACACAAGGTAAATAAAACAAATCACAGTATTCAAAATAGAAAAAGGCAATAAAGTAATATTCAAAATAAAAAACAAACTAACCTTTCCCTCACAGCAAAGTGTAGCAGAGTGTGGGTGAGCCTTTCTAGAAAAGCTCTGATTTTTTTTTTATTTTACCCCTTAAATAGAATGTTTAGTTCCTAGCTCCACCCATTCACTTCACAGATGATTAACCTTAAATGACCTGTTCTATTGACCTGTACTAATCTCTGCCTGACTCACACGAGAGAGTTGTGGTCTCTTTTCAAGTTTTAATATGCAGTTAAAAGCAGAATACAAGTAAAACACAATGTAAATAAAACAAATCGCAGTATTCAAAACAGAAAAAGGCAATAAAGTAATATAACAAATAAAAAGCCAACTAACCTTTCCCTCACTGCAAAATGTAGCAGAGTCTGTGTGAGCCTTTCTAGTAAAGCTCTGAAATACTTTATTTTACCCCTTAAATAGAAGGTTTAGTTCCTAGCTCCGCCCTCTCAGTTCACAGATGATTAACCTTAACTGATCTGTTCTATTGACCTGTACTAATTTCTGCCTGACTCACAAGAGACAGAACTGTGGTCTCTTTTCAAGTTTTAATATGCAGTTAAAAGCAGGTTCTGAGGTATAACTGCACTGGATGCTATACACACACACACACACACACACACACACACACACACACACACACACACACACACACACACACACACACACACACACACACACACACACACACACGCACACACGCACACACAAACACACACACACACACACACACAGACACACACATATATATATATATATATATATATATATATATATATATATATATATATATATATATATATATATATATTTCTTCATTTATATTTTTATATGTGTGTTTCTATATTATCATTCTACTTTTTCATATATATATGTTTCATCAGACACACACACACACACACACACACACACACACACACATATGTATATATATATATATATATATATATATGTATATATATATATATATATATATATATATATATATATATATATGTGTGTGTGTGTGTGTGTGTGTGTTTATGTCTATATACAACACATGAATGATTCCACAAAGCTTTCTCCCTAATATCTATTGCATGATATGTTTGAAAAAGCAACACATTGACTCCTGTAACCATGGTGGAGAATTGGTATGTTCCTCTGACTATAGTGTTCAGGGTCATGTGTTTGACACTTGGGACTGCTTTTTTTTCATTAATGTTAAATGACCAGAATGCGTGATATGTTTGTTAAAGCATTACGCCTTCTTACAGCTCAGATGGTGTAGTGGCATTTTGCTGTGATTGTAGAGGACAGCATCCCGGGTTGGAGACTTAGGAGGGCTTACTATTTTGTTGCTGGGCAGAACAAGATCTGATTGATACAGAGTGATTATAGCACATTTAAGCATATTATACTTATAATTTCATATTATAAAATAATATTTATATGCACATTATAATTTTAAGTTTACCTTCCATGACATCCCCCTATGTGCTTTGATTAAATTATATTCTTGTATGAGTATATGGGGCACTTGTGTTTATTTGGGGGTTTTACATCTTTTCTACACTGACATCTCACATTTGAAACTGCTATACTACCCTGGTTGACAAAAAAGTTGCTACATAATTTAAGTTTACTAAAATAATTTTAACACTACTTTCACATAGGAAAATAAGTTGCCTGTTTTGGGGCTCAAACCATGAATACCTGCCTGCAAAGGCAGCAGCTCTAACCACTACATCATGTCAGCTTGGAAATGTCACCTGTCTATTTGCATTTAGCTCCTATGGTATGTTTAAGCTATGCTAAGCGGATGGCCATAACGTGTGCACCCACTTAGCTATACTTAAACATTCCTTAGGCTAGTAAAAAAAATATATTATTATTATATTATTAGGTTATATGAGTGTGTATTGTGGTGTTCTGACAACTACTTTGGACTGCAATCATGAAATACTGGCATTCATTTGGCTTTCAGGCTTTTATCCTTCAGGGACTCCTGCTAATATATATATCCTGTTATCTATCAACTTTCTAAGTGTATGAGGGCAATTTGTCAGACATGTCCCTAATGTTGTATTTATTCCCTCCATCATTTGTGCCTTTGTTAACAGACACTGCTGTAAGGGGATATTGGCATACATTTGCTTTCAGACTTCTACCCTTACGTAATTCATATTAATGCATGACCTGATCTTTATCACCTTTCTATGTTTGTGGGGCTATATTTGTTCTTTTTCCCTTTTGGGGGATTTATCCCCCATTATGTGGGCATTTGCACACATTTCCTGCTTTAGCAGATTACAAAAGTGTCATACGGCACTTTAGCAATGCAAGCAATGCAGGGGGTGTGTCACAGAACCTGTCACACATCCCCTGCATTGCTTTCTTACTGCCGAGTTTTATTTCAGTGATAATTTTTTCATTTCAGTGCCCGCAGACACTAAAATACTGGCATAATATTAGGACAAAGCTCTAATATTATGACAGTTTGGTTTAGAAAGTGCCTTATGGCACTTTCTGAGTGCAGGAGGGCATGTTTTGCCTCCATGCCCTACTTGGACATGCCCCCTGCACTTGTCCACGGTTCATGTCTGTGTAGATCAAACAGCAGTGCTCCTTCATGAATATGCAAGGTCTGCTGCTGTACTAAATGGAGACCAACCACTCCGTGCATGAATAGTCTTATTCTTGCATGGAGTTTCTTGAATTTTGGGGGTGATATTTTTTAATCATGTTAGACTGGGGTTCATGTGCTTACATAAAATGTCGTAAGATATTTAAAAAGAGAAAACTGTATTGAACCAATACTAAATGTATTATTCTTGTTAAAGAGTGCTTTAATAAATTAGTTTAGTATTCAATTCTTGTTATAAAGCTTGGTGGAAAGGCAACCAGGAGTGATACTTCCTATTGCTGTGCCTAGATATTGGGCTTGCACAAATGGTATTTATTTACAAACATAACATCATAAATCTTGCATGTTTTATTTCCTGTTTTGTAAACACTGGCTGTTAATTGCCATTAATGTGAGTTATCTCATTATATCCTATATCCTACATTTATCAGTTATAAGAGGATAGGAATTATCCTTAGAAAAATGTACAAGAGAAACATAACACAAAGTGTGATTCAATCTACAATATGCAGCATTTGAAGATGCTTTACTATTGACATAATGCAGTACTAGTAATGTGTTGTCTAGCAATCATTAGAATGATTATAGGCTATATTTTCACTTGCATATCTCCCTCCATGCATATATTAACAGAGAATAGATATGCATGATAATGGGGGAACTATAGGCATGTGACTGCAGTACACTGTGGATAGTTAAACTGCAATTATCAAAGCTCTTTGTTATGACTACATTAGGTAGAACAAAGTTGAAACAATAAGATGAAATGTTATTGTTTCTTTTTAGGTCACTTCACAAACATGCTTGTTTATGTATATATATGTATGCATTTTTATTGTTCTTGCTGACCATCTGGTTAGAAGAGAACTTGTAAGGATTAAATAATGGTGATATAGTTCAAATGACAACAATGAGAAGACTGGACCTTGGTAGCCATTTGTGTAGCGGTCAGAATGTTTTAGTAGCATTATACACTAACAACTGCTGCTGGAATATTCTGACCATTTCTGAAGGTAAGAAGAACAGCATGATATCGTCTCTCTTTTCTTTGAACATCGTGTGTGTGTGCGTGTTCCTGTATTAGTCAACATTTCCAACTAAAAAGAAATTGGATTACAAACCAAAGTTTCTGATTTGTTGTTCTTTTTGTTCCCAGTCGTGCATGCCAAACACAATAACTACTGGCATGACAGTCAAAAAATGCAGTCAATAACATGCTTTGTTGGCTAGATTCTCTGATTCTTTCTGCCAAAGCATTTTGAAATATTACATTTGCTTTTTTCTTGCAACCTGTTGGGAGTTTTCTAAGTTTGTACTTCAAATGAGATAGGAAGAACTCTCCAGTTACTGCTTTATCTTGGAGTGTGTATGTTTCATCCAGTGTTATCCATTATCGCTGTAACCTCAACAATAGTCCAATGAATAATGCATAATGTAACTACTCAGAGCTGCTTATTTTTCAGAACATTTACCTTAATGTACCTGCTATTGCTGTTTGTAATTAAATACTGACAATGTCAATAAACATATTGCTCAGTTTTGGGATATCCTTGCTTGTGTTGCTGTGTTTCTCTTTAAGGCTGACTTTGGTTACATGTGTGGTGTACTATGTAGACAGAATAGAATGGACTTTAGTTCAACTTAACATCCTATGCTGTGTATTTATTTATTTTTGAAATGCATAACCTAATCCCCAGTGAATACAAGCAGTAATGGTCTTAAAGGCAGTTACACCTTGTTTTGTTAGCTTTAAGCTTGATAAATTAACAGTAATTTGGACTTTGAGTTAATTTTTAAAGGGAGAATGGCAGCTAAACCATGTTGTTTAATCATTTCAGATGCATGTGGTGATGTTATGTCATTGAGATATACAAATGCATTGTTTTGTTCTATGTTCTGACTTCCAGAGATCAAAGTAGACAAATATAAGAAAACATCTTTAAAGTAAAAACTTAGCCATGGTACAATTTCATTAACGTTATAGCAGAGTAGCAAGTTCTTGGATGATCCAGTCTAAAAACATAATTCATATCTGTATAGAAAATTATTAATAACATCTTATTTTGATAGTTAAACAGAGCACTGCAGAAGCATATTTGATAATAGATAATACTGGACTTTATATGACCATGTCACTTGTTATTCCAAATCTACATTCAAGCAGTTACTCCACAATGGTCATTCTAACATGGCTGTGCTAAAATAGTTTATATGGTAGGGTTGTTTGGATATTGTGTGTATGAAATAGCTGCTGTGATTAAGGTAATAATGAAAGTAGAGTGGATGCCACTAGTATCTTATTTATGTAATTTTGACCGTTCACCTTTTTTCACTCAAAAGATGCTGGTACTTGGTACATTATAATTCCCTGCAAAACTGGACATTTTTTACTGATTAAAGTGCAAAAAACTCCAGTCATAACTGGTGCTAAAAGTCTTAAGGGAAATAGAGAGGAGAAAGCATTGTGAGACCTCTTGTCACAGGAGAAAGATCCACAGCAAAAAATCATAGGCAGGCAGATGTAAGTAGTTTATGCATAGAAATGAAAAAAGCACAGAAGTAGCAATTCCACTTTGATTCAGTCATGTGGATGAGCAGCCTTGCAATTGTAACCATACCAGTGTTAGGATAAGAGCAGAGCTGATGATTGTCAGAGACTTTCAGAAAGATAGACAATGGTTTGCTTGCTGCAGTTTTGTTACTTGTACCAGACCATTGGCAGTGCATAAAT
Source organism: Protopterus annectens (assembly GCF_019279795.1). Lineage (NCBI taxonomy): Eukaryota > Metazoa > Chordata > Ceratodontiformes > Protopteridae > Protopterus > Protopterus annectens. Next base: position 830,666,121 of record NC_056730.1, on the reverse strand, counting down.
GAGCTATCTTACATAAATCTATGGCTGCATACATGGCAGGTGCAAAGGAGTTATGAAATATGTTTACTAAATGAGCAACTATCCACATTCGAGTAACAGTAACAGGAGGACTGCAGCACACATCTGAAGGAAGAGCACAGGCTTAATGGTTTGCCATTTATCACTGGATAAAGGGAAAGTGTTAGCCTACTTGCTTCTGAGTTTCCACCTGACTGCACAAGTTTGCTGTGATTAATTTCACTTACAGTTTTACTTACAAGGCTAATGACTTTTAAACTAGGTAAGTACAATTGCTATAAGTGAATTCATTAGGTATTTCACTCGTTGTGCAAAAAATGGAGTCTGCAGTCCTTTACTGCATGACTGCCACACTTACAGTTTTTATTGTTTAAATTCAAAAGTTTTAGACCATGGCCTGCACTATTTAAGTGAGTTCCTAAACACTTTTTTTTCCCAACAAACATCTTTATTAAATTTTTAAACACTTTTTGAGTAAATGTTTGTGCATATGCTTTGTTGTGGCCTGTAGTATTTTACTGGGTTACTGTTAACTTGTGTGTTTTTTTATGATTGTAGCAATAAGGCTGGATCCATTTTATCTTCTTGGAAGTATTTCACTAAGCAAATAAATGCAGCATTTCATCACATGTACACCTTTGTAGCCTTCACTATCACAGTGTTCCTTTAACATATACAGTTGCCTCTGTTTGCCTTTTTATTGCAAAAAGCAATGCTTGGTATGTCAGAAGCAAACAAATTGTTTTTTTTTCAGCACATAAGCTAAGTATTTCTCAATAAAGGTATTTGTGCATATACAGGATTACAACCTGCATCACTTCATATTATTTAATTTTCATTCTTCAGGCTTAATAATAATGCTGCTTGCATTTAAAATAATTGAAACATGCTTTATAAAACATGAAAAGTGTAGATTTTCCTACAGGAGGACTTTACTGTATATGTGGACTGTGTTCTGTGCTATATAATTGATTACTTGGCAAGGTATTTCTCTGGGATAGATTCAGTACATGCACAGGATTATACCCTTCACTACCCACTTGACTTTCTCCTTTAAATACACATTATTATTGCATTGGAGACATACTTTTCTGGGTAACAAAACAGGGACAGTGCTAGTCACCCAATTCAGCTTGACATGATACTACTCAAAGTATCAGATTATTTAATAGACAATATTGCATTAAACAATATGAGATGCATTAGCTGTGGATATAGCATAGGGGCTGTCTGGCTGGAGAATAAGTAAGAACATGTCTGAGAAGGGCTGTTTGATGGCACACAATGACTAACATATACACGTGTTAGACATGTTTTACAGAAAAGAGGCCATATGTCTGCTAAACATGGGTACTACACCAAGCAGTTAATTAACTTATAAGTTAAGAGAATACCAGTCTATATATCTTTGTGGTTTAAGCTTGGTGACATCCCAAGGATAAATGATGGTAGGAAGAGTCCTCCTGTCATGGACACAAAAGGGCTGTTGTGGTGGTATGTAATGCATGACAGGATAAACAGGAAACACAAAGATATAGGAACACAAACGTGATATAATACCTTCTATTGGACCTAAACAGCTTTTACAATTACTCAAGCTTACTGGCTAGCATTACCCCTCCACTAGGTATTTATTAAGCTATTGATGTCTGATACAGTGATTACATATCAGATCACTCTCTTTGGCTGTAAAAAAAAGAAAATCACTTGAAAATTGCCATGTATAAAGAAAGTGTGTAGCTCAGATGCTTAGTATGACAACTACACCCCAGATAGGTGTGTGCATGTGTGTGAGTGCATGTGTGTGTGTGTGTGTGTGTGTGTGTGTGTGTGTGTGTGTGTGTGTGTGTGTGTGTGTGTGTGTGTGTGTGTGTGTGTGTGTGTGTGTGTGTGAGTGACAGAGAGAGAAACTTTAGAAGACCAGTTTATGTAGTGACATAAAATGAAAGATTCTCTATACATGGTACATTAGAGTCAGTATTTATTTAGTAGAGAAGATGGCTCTAGACACTACAGTGACATTTAAAGGGGAAAATAAATTGCAATATAATAGTTATACAGGGAGAGTATTTAAAACCAGACATGGAAAACAATATGTTATAGTTTATAATGTGTTTTCCTGTTTAAATATGTAATCTCTGTGAGATAGATGTTTTAGTTAACAGAAAATGTAAATTTGCAATAATGCCCAGTTCACGTTGAAGTGAAGTGCTATGAAAAAGGCAGGGACTACCAATAGAATAAAACATTAGGTTAGGATATACGAATGCTTTGTGCAGTAAAGACACTGCACAGCTTGTGCTTTAGCTAACTGAAAGAAAGCAAGAAACAGAAAGAAGAAAACTGCATCGGTATGTCAGGTTAAGGTTCTGACAGGTCTCTCTGGAGAGCAGCAGTAATGAACATCAAGTTTTGTTTTTCTGTTAAAATCATTTGAATAATAAGGCCTTGTTGGAGTTTAAGCTTACGCTTACTAACATTCTGCCTAGACTGTTAGCTTATGTGATAATAACTACTATTGTGACAAATATTCAGGTGCCTAAATACAAACTCCAGTAACCTTAAAGTTACCATTAACTTTCCTGATACAGTCAACAGTTTAGACTTTTAGGTTTATAGTTAATTACTAGGCTAGCTACCTTCATGTGCTATTTTAAGCCTAATCAATTTTTCTTCAAAAGGTACGAATCAAACCCTGTACCTTGTGATTATGAGGTAAACACCCTAGCCATTATAATTTATCAAAAAAGCATGCATTAGCCGAATAAGAAAAAAAATTGCCCTTCAGTACATCTTATTTGTATCCAGTGTTAGTTGCTCAAAAGAAAAGAGTCTTAAGTGCTATAGTATATAGAAAATCAACTTCCAAGTTCGAATAACTGACTGTCCAACTGAATGCTAAATTAGCTTAATCTTTATTGTTTCTCTTTCCAAAAATGTACAGAAATGTTCCTGAAGAACTATAACTGACATATCTGATAGAAAGTGATCAGACTAGGAAAATGTGCTTGTCAGTCATTTTGCATGTAACTTTATGTCTACGGGCATTCATACCAGCAATGAGTTACTACTCTGTCTCTCCTGTATAACATATCCCTTATGGACAGAGGCCATCAATAAGAAAAGTATTATTCTAACTAACAACCCCAAATACAAATCCATACAAATCCCCTAGTTACCTCCCAATGAACATGCCCCCATATAGATGCCCGTGATACACTAGGTGCACGGCTAGCCTTGTAAGAGCCCTAGTGGTAGTTAGCCTAGAAACAACCAATGAATGTATGAGTCTGTATCATTGGACATTCCCTTCATTTGTTAAGATAAACTACATTTTCAGAAATTCATGAAAAGGAAGCCAGCACTTTAAAATGTCTGTTTTGAAGTTGTTATGTTGAAAGCAGCACAAATCATCTGACATGCTTTGCAACTTGCATGGTTGCAGGTTTTTGTGTCATTTTGGACTTTGTTGTGTCATTATCTAACTGTGTCTCATGAGAAGATTCTTTAGATTTAGTGTTTATTTTTTAATTATAGAAGTTGGAGTGCTTGAAAATGCTATTCAATTCATCAGCCTCACTGAGCATTGATTGGAAATCATTCAGGACTTTGCAGACTTTTTACATTTGGGATGATATATTCTCACCACTGGAGCTCTGCCACAGGGGGGTCCTCTCATTGTACTGTAGCATCTGTTTCCATGGTTGCTATATTGCTCTATCTATAGCCCTGTCCAACTCCCTGGCAGATTGACCTTATGCAAGCATGACCTCTGTCAGTGGTACTGTGTGCCTCTTTCTGTCTCACTGGTGCAGATTTAGTGATATGAAAGTACTTGACTGTAATTAACTGACGTCTGAGTAGATATATCTGCCTGTCAGCTGGTTTCCTGTAGACATGTCCCAAATATCCCATTGGGTGTAATAACATTAGTATCAGAGAAGGTTACACTTGAAATCAAGTATTCCAAGAAGACTTTAATAGATTAGTTGAGTCTTTGGTGGAAATTGTTGAGGGAATCTATGCTATTTGACCAGAATATGAATAAACAATAAAATGGAAATAAGTGAGTCATCTGTGTGTAAAGTTTTGTAAAGCTTCCTCTGCTAGGTTTGCCATTATGAGGTTTGTATATTGTGAAGCTATTCTGATGCCTGTTACAGTGCCCACAGTCTGAACATACTGTTTTCCATTAAAATTAAAGTCATATGTCAGACTAAATTATATAAGTCATCCTACTATACCAGGAGTAATGCTATGATGGTCTTCTCTATTTTAGGTACTTGATACAGGCAACGATGCCATCCTTGTGTGGGATGGTTGTTTAGACTGATGTAACATCCATTGTGGTTAACATTATGTTAGGTGGTAGATCATGATAACTTGACAGAATGCAAAAAAATGGGTGCTGTCTTGAGTATAGCTGTCTCTTTCATTGACTGGCTGTTTTATACAGTTGTCTCCAAAAATCTAATGATCCATTCAGTTATGGTTCTTTTGTCTGATATGCTTGCCCAGGACATGATCTGAGAGGGATTTAATATGTTTATTTAGCTCTTTTGTAGATTGTTCAATTGGATCATCAGCCAGCTGCCTGCAATAGGTGTGATCAGAAAGCTTTCTATTAGCTTCAGCAATAGAGTCAATGTGCCTCAGGATAACCACTGAAGCCCTTTGACTGCCTCCTTTGAGATAATTTGTGGTTGGATTATTAAGAACTTAATTTCCATTCTTTCAGCTGGAGAAAGGGTGCAATGGGTCTGTATTTCTAAATTATGGATTTTATGAATAACAGTTTGTTGAAAATAGTCAGCATATTTCATCATACAGACCCATTTCACTTCTTAATATAGATTATAAAATTTTTATGGCAATACATGCTGCTCGAATAAAACAATTACTACCACTTTTGATAGAGGAGGATCAAACAGGTTTTATAAAAGATAGGAACACTTATGACAACATTAAAATAATTCTTTCCTTAATTGATTATATAAATGTCACAAAAAACAAAATGAATGTTATTAGCTTAGACATAAATAGCTCATTTGATTCAGTGAACTGGGATTATCTGTGGTTAGTTTTAGAAGAATATGGCTTTTCAAACAACTTTACTTTGTTAATAAGATCATTATATGAAAAATCATTGGCTTATATAAAACTGGGATCTTGTCTGTCTAAATCTATTAAAATAACTAAGGGCACAAAACAAGGCTGCCCTCTTTCTCCGTTATTGTCTGCACTAGTCATTGAACCCTTAGCAAATAATATACATATGGATAAAAATATTGAAGGAATTCAACTAGACAACAGCCTAGAGCTTAAAATTCAACTTTTTGCTGATGATATTTTAATTACCTTAAAAAATAATAATAGCAGTTTAAAAGCATTATGGGACTCAATTCAAAACTTTCAAAACTTTTCAAGTCTTAAATTTAATGAGAACAAAAGAAATATATTGCTTATAAATACTAATAAAAAAGATCTAAATAAAAAATACCATAAATATATCTCTACCAATAATATAATTAAATACTTGGGAATTATAATAACTAACAACCTAGATACTACAATTGAAACAAATTATAAAGAGACCTTAAATAATATTAGAAATCTAATACAAAGATGGAATAAATTCTTCTTTTAATGGAAGAAAGGCTTTATATAATTAAAATGATCATATTTCCAAAAATTCTTTATGTCATACAAGCTTGTTCTTTGCCACCAGCTAAATCGCACCTAAAACAATTAAATGATTTAATGGTAAGATTCCTATGGTATCCAAAAAAACCAAGGATAGCTATGAAGTATCATCTAGATGATTGGGATATAGGTGGCATAGGTTTACCAGACAAGAAATATGTTTGCATTCATCCATTATTAAAACAATATCATTATGGCTAAATACAAAATATACATCAAAATGGAAGCTAGTTCATGAGAGAATCTGGTTAAAATCAGGATTTGTAGTAGCAAATAAGTATATCGATTTCATACCAAACAATTTTCTATGGCTGATGAAGGAATATATGATGATACATAAGAATAAAACTATAAGTTCCAAATACATTACTTATACATTAAAAATTTTCCAAAATCTTATTAATAGCAATCCTGATATTAAAGCATGGTCATTTCTTTTATATCCAGTAGAGTACACACAAGGTAATATAATAACATTTAATATGGAAGCAGTCAACATGCTTAAAGAAAAGGGATTAATATATTGGCATCAATTGCTAAACTCTGGAAAACCTCTGACAATAGACCAGATTAAACAGAAATTAAATATGGAAGATAGTTTGTGGTTACATGTACAAGAATTAAGACATTATATATTAAGCAAACAAGAAACAATGCAACCAACAACAAGACAAAATGTTCCTAACCTTATAGAACATATAATATTACTAACGAATCAACCCATTACTGGAAAGGGATACTTATCATCTATTTATAAAACAAACAAAAAATAAAATGCATAATAATGACAAAATATGGAATTATTATAGATCAGTTAATGGACATGTGCCAAATGACAGAGATAAAAAACTAATTCTTCTCTCTCCAAAGCAGACATCACTTTCATTACATTGGAGACTTTTTACATGGCAATTCATACACAGATCTTATGTAACCCCTCATAAAATGGAACTTATGTTTAAGAAAAATATTGGCTGCTGGAGATGTGATTTATCAATAAAAGCAGACTGGCAACATATATTCTATGAATGCCATTTGATTAAACCATATTGGGATAAAATAAATTATTTTCTGCAAATGGTATTCAATGATAAATTCCAGATTTCCAAATCTATTATTTTGTTTAATGCACCTGTACCCGACTGTGTGCCAAGAAAAAATATGTAATCTTATGGACTCTCCTAGCTATTGCAAGGAAGAACATTACATCAAACTGGAAATCCAAAGCTTCTCCAACTTTTAAGCAATTCATGAATATGGTGTCAGCAGTATCGCAATTGAAAATGAACACTATTAAAGGAAGAACTGAAAGAACTACATCATTATACGTAGCATGGCAAAAAGTAACTGAAATACTGGAGAATAATGACTGCAGCAGATTATAATCAGGAAACAATTGTATAGAAAGTCAATTATATGTCAACAATAGACACCCTTGTAAATACTTTATTTTGGTTTTAATGTTTGATATCTGTTTAGAGGTTTTAGCCTACCTTTTTAAATAATTTGTAAAGACTTCATTGTCATAAATAACCTGCATTCATGTTTTCTTGTTTTTGGAAATGCATACAAATATTTAAAAAAAAAAAAAGAAAATAGTCAGCATAGATATCAAGCTTTGCACTCCATCCACTTGGAGAAGTGAACATGGTAGATTTCTTAGTACCTGTTTCAGGAGTTACAATTTCTGTCTTTTCTTTTGTATCATAAAAAAATTCCATATGCTTCAGTCTGCAAAAACATTCCTCAAGTTCTCCACAAAACTGCATTTTCATGTGGTTTAATGCTGCAAATTGTAGGACCTCTCAAAAGAGTGTGTTTGGAAAGGTAAACAACAGAATTCTGCTCAGTTGTTATATACTCTTGTCCTGTAGTGTTGTTAGTCCCCTCCAGATTGTTTGGGAATCTGGCATGTTGAAGGCTACATTGTTTCTATTTTTGGACAGAGAAATACTTTATATCCCGTTGATGTTCATGTTTATTTCTTTCAAAAGAGCAGGGCATGGCTCAGCAGACATACTAATATGTAATTGTTTCTTTAAGATATGTTTCTTGATATACATTGCATGACTCATGTAATTCCTTAGTTTCGCAGAGGACTTTCAGCAGAGCTACTCTTCATCAAATTAATTGCATTTATTACTCAAGGGATTACTTTTAGATAAGTCTTTAGAAATAGTGTTTGTTTACTTGCACTGGGATGAGATGAATCAGACACTACCTGGTTGTGCTCCCTGGATAAGCAGGGCGAGACCTCCTGTTGATTACAACATATCTAAAACTAATGTCAATGTTCAAAGTGCCAGCTGGGGAGGTGGTTCAGAGAGGGAGGTTAAGTAGGGTAGTTTTGGATCATGGGGTCTTTGACCATATACAGGCCTGTCATAAATCTTGTGACAAATTTTACACTCTAAATTGATGATAAATATGTGGATGATAAAACATGATTACAGCTATTAATGTCTGGAATGTAAACACAATTACTACCACTAAGCAAGGTCTGAAGTTGAAATACCTGGTTAAGTACCTGAACCTCAAAGGATGTTGTCACTAAGGTGAGACTTAAGCAAGGTTTTCTTGGTCAAAGGACAGGAGAATCTAAACTGGCATCACAGCCAGGAGTAAATATTAAGCTGGTGACAGAATGTGGGATCTCAGTAAATAAAGACATGGCAGCAGAAATTAATTTTTACTAGGTATGTGGAGTTACTTATGAGTTTGAAAGGTAAAGTTCAAGACTAGCAATCTAGGGTATTAATCTGAAGTGCACAACCTCTAAGTTGGACTGTTAAAGGTGAAATGCAGTACTAGCAAGCTAAGGTGCAATAGGTACAGTGCAGAACCAATAAGTTGGGTGCAAAAAGTGAAGTGCAGAACTACTGAGCCAGGATGTAAAAGGTGAAGTGTACAACAAGTCAAGGTTCAGAAGGTCAAGCACAGAACTATTAAGTCACAATGTACAAGGTGAAGTGAAGAACTAGCAAGACATGGTTTAGATAGTGAAATGTAGAAATACCAAGCTGGAAAGTAAAAGGCCAAGCGCATTACCAGCAATCACTCTTTGGAACAGTAGCATTGTTGAGGGTGTTGCAACTCTTCCAGCTGTTTAATTTGCCAGGTGACTGGGCACCTACATAAGGCAGATTTATTGTTTATTTAGGGACATTTAAATCACAGATCCATAAACAGGATCCTTTGGATACAGATTTCATCCTGCAGAGCAAGTAAGGAAAGGCATGACTCTGTTCAGCGCATGAAAGATAGGCTTATTAGTTGTCAAGGTACAGAAGTATGGTTATTGATACTAGTAAATGTGATATTCTGAGTTCTGGCTAAAAGGACATAGATTATTGTTAAAATAAATGGTCAGACAACAGAACAATGACATCATCACCAAAGATCTAGGCATAAATGAAGACAGCAATTTAAATTTAAACTTTGATTGTATATTTAACAAAATAAAGACATCATATTCAGTAGCCCAGCAGAATCTCAAGGGTGTATCTTATCAGTCAAAGGAAATCAAGTACCACTTTAAAGCTCACATATTAGATACATTACTGTATACATTTCTTTGTTTTGTCTCCTTCATACAAGCAACCTAAAACAAATTGAAGTGTTACAACAATGCTGTACTAGAAAAATCAAATAGCTGAAAAATGTCAGCTGTTCAGAAAGATTTCAGGAACTGTCATTTATTCTGCTTTGGTTAGGTTATTTAAAAGTGACCTCTGTGTGGCCTGTATGGAAATGTCTGATCCAGTTCTATTTTTAAGGCTATGCCTGGAGTGCTGTACCTGGAGGAAGTGCCACCACATTATGGAAACATAGCAGTAAAGTGCAACTTTTACAGTTCAACCTATGATCCTGTGACTGGGAGGCCCTGACAAAACTGGTAGGTAACATAGGTAAGACCAGTAGGTCTATAACAACAGCTAAGCTTACCTGAATTTTAAAATGGTGATAAATATTTAGATGATTCTGATAACTAAATCGTGGCAACTCTGTAATGTCCATAATTAATGCTATTTAATTAAATAATCAAATTAGTAATGGTGTTGTTATTCAGACTAGACCAAACCAAACTAAATTCCTTAGTATTTGAACAATTTGTCCCATTTTATAAGCATGCATGTTGTCTCAGCATACTGAGAACTGAATATAGTCTCATAAAAGTAAGGCCGACTTAACAATTCTGAAAGATCCTGGTTATAAAACTGCATTAAATGCAGATTATAAAGAATAAATTTCCATTAGTGATCTTTAATGAAGCAGTGGTGTTCGTGTTTTACAAAGAGTGATTAAATTCTTAGCAGGTGTTATGGACAGGCATATAGATAGACATATGTAATCTGAGATGTGATTTTCAAGTTAGTAAAAATAATATGAAGTGTGCTGGAGTTCTTCTATTGTTTGGCATCTAACTTTCTCCATATAATAGACATTGTTTGTGTTATTAGTTCATCAGCTGTTACTTCTTACCCAGTGGGCCTGTCTTCTTTGACTTTTCCAATCGCAGAATTTTGTTGTCTCAGCTTTTCTTCAAAACATTCCTCTTACCTTAAATGGATGGACATCAAAATGGAGCAGCTGCCAGGGCCTCCTGGGTGTGCTGAGCACAGTATATCCTCACTAGGGACATGCTGTGATGGATTAGAAACCCAAGATTTCAGCAACAGAGGCAGTCTCAGAAGGCAGATCTTCTCTGAGACAGCAGCAAAAGAAAACAGAGAAACTGCTGCAAGCCCTACAGAACCACAATTATCATTAGTCACTTCTGTTGCTCAGATGTATTGTTAAAAGGCATCCCCACTGTAGTTTATACCCTTTTTTTACCTTTTGCAGATACACAATTATTCCTGATGTAATAGTCTTAGTTTATGCCTGTATACCACATAGCTTTTAGTTAGGAGTTTACATCTTGCTTCCGCATATTTTATTCAGTGGTTTGTGTTGGCAGAATTTCATTTGAAATAATTTTTGCATAAATAATGCATTACAGGCATACTGTATTGTGTAACAGTAGTTATGAATAGTAAAATCAAAAGGAATTTTGCAGAGAGAAACAAAATCAAAACATTAGACATCACTGCCTCCCACTTTGCCATGTTTTGATACTGCTAAAACAATATATTTTCAACGTGCTGATCTTTAGTCATGCAGAAGTCAATGATGAAGATAAATTTGGCAAATGCTTAAAATGTGCTTGTGATTAACAGATGCTTAAGGCTGTGTTTGAAAATGTGTGGCAACTTTTCAACATAGTTACATTTAAGAAATTGTAATGGTTGTTGATTCTGAGAACATTTTTTTCTGGAGTAACGATTGGATTAAATTTGCAGATATTTCTTAGCTTTATAGGACACGTGAGAAATAAGAATTTTTTATTTAACTCTACAATAAATAAAAGTCTATACTTTTAAAACTCACCACGCACACACACACACACACACACACACACACACACACACACACACACACACACACACAATATATATGTGTAAGCTTTTGTTAGACAATCTGCAGCTTTTAAAAACAATTATGAATAATTGACTGTGATAAAATATTCTTATAAAGAACATAAACTATAAATGTGGGCTTTGGCTAAAATATTAGAATTTTTTTGAATAACTAATTGAAAAAAATGCAGAAAGATTGTAACAATTCTGTACTGTTTGCACCTTGGCTACTAAAATGCATCTAATGGAAAATGAAAAATAAAATCTAATCCAGCTGTAACTGAATTACTGAACATCATAAAGAAGATAAATGTACTGGCAGTTGAATCTTTAGAAAAGGGAAGAAGTAAATTACATAAAAATAAGTGCAATCTGTATGAACAATAAATGCAAAATAGTGTAGAAGGGCAAAATTTAAGGGAATTCAGGAATTGAGCAATTTAGGCAATGTAGGAGTGAATAGATTTGCTAAAAAGTATACTGCATGAAAAAAGGAAACATCTGCATGATTTGCTTTATTTTCTATTATTCTATATGTACCTGTGTCCCCTTTAAAAATAAGTTCATGTTTAATAAAGATGTTTTAAAATACATATACAACTTGTTTTGTCTGCCAAGAATTCTGCTTTTCATAGAGTTTCACAGTGCACTGCTCTTTTGTGATTAGATGACATTATGCACATTTGTAACATCCGGTCTTTTAAACAGGGGCCGATGTGTCATGCTCATTGGAATAATATTTTAGGGTGTGTCTTGTGGCCAGTGCAAATATTAAGAATATGGAAACATTTTTTTTACTTATTTTTTAAATTATTTTTAAAGTGGAAAAACCCACTAAGCACAAATACAGTTTTTTCAGTGATGACCCAAGTGCCCGATCTAGTTAAATGACTTACTTGGACTAAAACTGTAGGTAAATGGAGACTGGGTGGGAGGTTGGTGTAATGGTTATGGTATTTACTTTAGAAAAACAAGGTGCAGGGTTTGATTCTGACATGAGGTAAATGGCTAGGCTTAAAATGGCTCATAAGGGTTGTTAGTCTAGTACTAACCTATGACTGAAAGAATCTGACTCTAGTTTACATGATGAAGCTCATTAGCAGTTCATTGCTTTAAACCTCTGTCATAAACTGCCAACACTTACAGTTTATACCGCATTGCTCATAGCATGCGTCACCAGTGCTTCAGGGTAAACATCTCCCATTCATTCTCTTTTACACTGGATGGCAGACAGAGAAATAACTATCCTGTTTAAGAATTTTGAAATAAGGTATGTAATATTTTTCTTCTATGCAGTCAACCAAGTTACTTTATAGCTATGACCTGTGGTCGTAAGTTATCTACATAATTACGCACCGTATATTTATGTTAGCTCAGTGGTGCTGCACCCAACAAAAGAAAAAAAAAAAAAAAAAAAAAAGCAAGGAAGTCCACCCTTACTTAGAAAATGGCTGTATAAAAGCTTAGCAATGCCCACCTACCATGTGGAAACCTTCACATCACCATCATAATGCTCAGTCAGAGTGTAAGCCTAAAAAACTGATGATTACCAGATGGCTGGGCCATTGTCAAGACAGCTGCTCTTCATATTGAGCACTGCTGCAATAGCCTTAGTTATATGGGTTATTTCCTACAAAGGATATAATAGCCAGCCAGCTTTCAAAGCTTCAGAGCACCTCCCACACACTCAAACTATCAAGCAGCTCAAGCTGAGCTGACTAAAAGACACGTTTGGGTGTGAAGCCCCTCAGAGATTTACTGCTGCCAAAGAGAATGCTCCTTTGGGGCTTTTGAGGAAAAATTGCCTGCTTCATAACTGTGCAGGTAAGTTCCATTTGGGGGTACATAAACTTCTATTTTCTTGTTTTTTACTGGTATTTTATTACTTTCCTCTTTACTGGTGTTTTATTACTTTCCTCTTCAGGAAATTTATTTTAAAACTAGGAGTGTTGTATTTTAACACATTGTCTCAAGACTGTAATGTATTTTTAAATGGAGTACTCATTTCTGTCATTTTAAAAGTAGTGTTATCTAACTGATAAGCTATTTTCTACAGATAAATTGTTATTTATTGCAAGGTTGTGGGGCTGCCTTAGTGTTTGAAAGTGCTTTTGGCTATATTTTTTCTGTCCAAAAAAGTAACTTTTGTGGACTTCAGGACAGAGGCATAATTTTCAGCTTCACCATAAAACCCAATGTCAGATTATCACTCCCATGATCACACCTTCTTCCGGCCACAAAAAGAAAGAGTTAAGAAAACAGCCTTTGCCACCACATCAGGCTAGTAATTTGTGTCCGCCACAAGAGAGTGACTCTGCTGTGGCCATTTGTTGTATCTCAGACTACTCATCTTTTACCCCAGATCCTGCTGTTGTAACACCTAGAGCCACTCTGGACCAGGGGTTAGCCATCCACTCTGTACCAGGAGTTAGCTATGTCCTTTGTGGTTGTTGGGGTCTCCTCAATAGGCAGGGGAGAACAACTCTTCCCGATCCTGGGAGAGGGAACAAAGAAGGTTTCCCTGTTGTGTCAGAATGTTGATCCCATCCTGGGGAAGCAGTGGCTGCCACAAGTAACATGGTTGGTCCATTTTTCCTGTCAAAATGTAAACAGAAATCCATGCATATATCTACTCCTCCACAAAATTCTTTGGATAGGAGTAGTTTACTGAGACTGGATCAAGGATTGATTCGGGGTGTTGCTTCTTCTTGTAGAGTAGTTTTTGGTGAAAGAAAGAGGGATTCCTCCTTTCCTGAAAAGATTCAAGATTCTGAATCTGAACAGGAAGTTGTAGGGTCAGATTCAGAGTTTTGTCCTCAGATTTCTGATTCAGACACAGAGGAGAGCTCTCTTCTCTCTTTCTCATTCTCCCTGTGGGGAGTTTTCTTTCTCTAATACTATTTTAGAATGTCCCAGTGTTTTCAGTCAGAGAACACTGAGGTTTCTCAGCACCTCAAAATATACTGTGAGTTGTTACAGAAGGCCCATTCCTCCTGTCCTGTCTGTTTTACAAGATGTGTGTCCTACTGCCTGCAGTTTTCCTAATGGTCAGGCAGCTCTTCCTAAAATGGCAGATCGGATGTATAAACATCCTCAGTCTTTTAAATTTTTATACACTATTCCCAAACCTGACTCAGCAGTTACCTTATTTGACTCATGTGTGGCTAAGCATTTAGTTAATTCCAATCCTACTCTGTCTGGTAAGGATGGGAAAATTATTGCTATGTTTGGGAAAATGTGTATAGTCCTGCAACTTTGAATTTCAGAATTTTAAATTGTCAGGTTAATGTATTAAAGTTTATTCTGATATACTGCAAAAGTATGAGGAATGTTTTGTCTACAGTTTCTTCTTGTGTAGAAAAATCTGCGTTAAATAACTTGGTAGTTTCTTCTGTTGCACAGGCCATTACTCATTGTTTGCAGTTTGTGTATGACTCTATTGATACTTCTACCAGAGTTATGGCTACTGGTATGGTTTTAAAGAGGTTTGCTTGGCTGCATTCTCAGAACCTTCCACTTGGTGTTAAAATGAGATTTTAAATTCTCCCTTGGATAGAGATTTAGTTTGCCTCCCTGCTACAGAGGTGATAAAAAAGTGTGTCGGAAGGGGCAAGCTCATCCAGATATTTTTCAGCCCTCTTTTTTTCAAATTGTCCAAGGGATTAAAAAAAAAAAAAAAAAAAAAAAAAAAAGAACAACCCCCCCCCAAAAAAAAACGGGTCTATATTAGAACAACCAAACTTTCAAAATTTTAAGTGTTCTAATATCGAACCCTATTAATCGAAAATTTAAAACATCAAACATACAGAAAAGCAAATTTTTTCCTAGGGAAAAAATTTGCTGTTCCAAACCACATACACACAACACAAGCACACCAAACAAACAAACAGCAATCCACACACATACACCTAATCTCTCACACCTAACCCTACACTAAACTATACATACACCACTAACTATCCACTTAACTTAACCCAAACCCTAACCCTAAGGTCCGTCACTATCGCACAGTCACCTCACCCGCACACTAACCCTAACTCACCTACCCCACCCTAACCCTCATGTCCACACAGTCCCACACTTACCTGATCCGTGCCCTAACCCTAACTCATCTACCCCGCCTTAACCCTCACATCCACACAATCGCACACTTACCTGAACCCAACCCATAACTTTCTACCACAGCACTGAAAATACCGAAGTAACAGAAACGGACAACCAAATTCTTTCCCTAAGAAAAAATTTGGTTTTCTGTTTTTTCGATATTTTCAGCATTCGCTGAAAATGGGTTGATATTAGAACACTCGAAATTTTGAAAGTTCGGTGTTCTAATATAGACCCAAAAAAAACAAACAGAATAAACGGTCTCAACTGAATTCAGGTAAACAAAAATTAAGAAGTGGCAAGGGGGTTCCAAAAAGTAGTCTCAAACATCTTATAACCAAGGACACTGCAACAAGTCTGAATGACTATTCAAGAGACCCTGTGACCCCTTTTCACCTTGGTCCTCTTTCTCACCCAGAAAGTCTTCAAACAAATGGGTTCTGAATAAATCATTCATTAGTTTACAGATGGAAGTCTGAGAAAATTCCTCCTTTACAGGGTCCATTCCTCATCCTGTGGATCTGCTGTCCCAAGAAGTGGTAGAATTGGTTTCTACTTCCTAGGTTGAGAAGAGGTTTTATTCAAGGATGTTCCTAGTCCCAAAGAAAGAAAACACTTGGAAACCAGTTCTGGATCTTTCTTTCCTATGCCTGTTTGTGATAGCTTTCATATTCAAAATGATGTCACTTCACAACCTGTTACCTTTTCCTCCTCTTTCACATTTCCTAGTGACACTGATTTAAAGATGCTTATCATCACATTCCTGCTCATCCAGACTTCAGGCGTTTCTTAAGGTTTTGTGTGTCTGGTTCCCATTATCAGTTCTCTGCGTTACCCTTTGGACTGCACAGAGACTCTTCACAAAGTGTCCAGTTATAACTCATTGCAAGCTGCAGGGTATCCACATTTTTTCCATATTTAGATGACTTGTTATCTTTGCAGAATCGTTTTTTCAAAATGTCAAGAATCTCTCTCTTGAGTGAGATATCTCTTACACAAGCTGGGATTCCAAGAAAACATTAAAAAGTATTTCTTGACTCCCTCACACAGGACTGTGTTCCTGGGATGTCAACTAGACACCTCAGTTCAAAGAACTTTTCTTCCACAGGCAAAATAAATTGTTATTTAGATCTATTTCTAAGTTTTAACACATGGACTTCAGTCACTGTAAGGGAATAGCTTAGAATTTTGGGTGTCATTGCATCTCTGATTTGCATGATACCCCTGGAAAGGATCCACATGAGAAAGATACAGTGGAATCTGAAATCTCTTTAGTCCCAGCATCAACACAATTTATCTTTTCAGATCCCAGTACTGGGAAATGCCAAAAGAGAAATTACTTGGTGGAGACAACAGATATCCTTAAATCAAGAACTCCCCTCCTCCCGCCCTGCTCTAAAGCAGTCAGTAACCACAGATGCTTTAGACTTTCCTTGTTGAGCAATATCAGAAGAGATAAAAGTGCAGGGAATGTGGGATACCAAAAATAGATGAAACCACATGCATATCAAGGAATTGCTTGCCCTGATCAAGGGAGTCAATTCTCTGAACCACCTTTGGTCCCTGGGACCTCCTCAAGTGGTTACAGACAATACCACAATGATGTGGTACATTAGCAAGCAAGGGGAACCAGGTCATACTCCTTTGCAGACTAACAATGTTAACTTGGGATATAGCTTCACATAACAGTTTCACTCTATAGGCATCCTACATTCCATCACAGCAAAACTGTGAGGCAGACAAACTGAGCAGGAGCAGGCAGCAACTCCCAAATGGAAACTAGATCCAGGGATCTTCCAAGATTTGATTCATTTGGGCTGAGTTCCTCAAGCAGACTTCTTTGCCTCCTCTCTGAATAATCAGCTGGAAAAATTCTGCTGCAGGACTCCATGCAAGAAGGCCTGGAAGACAGATTAGTTTCTTTTCTTTGTACAGGAATGTTCCTGTATGCCTTTCCACACTTTCTACTAATATCCAGGGTACTTCTGTAGATTCAGAAGAAATCCCGCAGGATCATTGTGGTGATGCACCCACAAACAGGGAAAATTCTGTGGCATGTAAATCACCTCATAAGCAGCAGTGTTTGTAGTGTGCATGGGAAAATTCCACGTACGGGAGTCTAGACAGACAAAAGTGGATGTAAAATTGTAGAAATGTGTACTACATACACATATGATCAAAACTATCATTGTGGATGTTAGAAAAAGTAAGAGAATAAGTTAAGCTGATAATTCTTTTAATAATCTTGGCATGTTTGCACTATGCCCTGTAATGCGCAAACATGCTTAATAGAAAAAAAAAAGAATTTTATAGTATGTGATAGAAATGTATTATAGGACCTTGTGTTGGGTCCCTACAATGGTGCATTGCTGCTGTTGCTAAGGTGATAGGGCTATGAAGCATGCAGTTTCCAGGTTGTTAGCATGGATATGTGTGCAAATAAGGTGGATTTATTGAATAGAAGAAAGGAGTAAACATGTCCGCATAAACCCTTTGTGTAGGCTCGTAGACCATGTTGATATCTACACAGGATGTGGCTGACATCAGGGGGGTATGTCCTATCACTTCTAGGCTCTTTTAAGCTTAGGTGCATGCGTTTGCAAGATGAGCCACCTGGCTGAGCATGTTCATACTGAAAGACCACCCAGGGGACAGTGATGACATAAGCATGGGCAGCAAGTCCTTAAAACCGGATGTATTCAGTTATTAATTTTGAGCTTTGTATAAGGTATACTGCATGGTGTGTTGCTGTTCCAAGTGTTGTGCAATGAAATAGGGCCATTAAATTATGTTAATTATATTATAGGCAGATGGAATGCATCATAGTTAGCCAACCACACATTCTGGACCTACAGCACAGCTGTATAACTTATGCATACACCCTACAATCTGATTTTCCTCCAATACTCTGGACTACTGGAATACAGACTTGGGAATTTTAATTGAGATAATGCTAGGGGCTGCTGCAGGTCTGCTACATCTGTATGTGCTAGATGCTGAAGTCGGTGTTGCTGCTGGTGCTGCTGACAGTAGGCCTAGGCAGAGAAGGGAAAGTGTGTTCAGGCCCAGGGTAACCTTCCAGGAGCTGCATGAGATTGTAGAGCGCTACATGGTGGACATGGACATACTACAAGAACTTACTGAGCTCTGCCACCCTTAACTCAGACCCAGAGCCAAGAGAGCGGAACCCATCCCAGTGGAAACAAAAGTTTGTGTAGCCCTTAGGTTACTAGCTACAGGTACTTTCTAATGACCAACTGGGGACATGATGGGGGTCTCACAGGCATCTGCATCCAGGATACTCCACCAGTTCCTGGATGCCATGCTACCACATGCCAGTGAGCACATATCTTTTCCCCTCACCCCTGAGGGTGAATAAAAATTCTGTCTTCCTCTCCTTAAGGACTTGCTTTCCAAAAAAACAATGTAAATCCAAGAAACTAAAAAATTACAGTTTTCTTGGATCTACTGACCCCTGAGGGGAAGGCCAGCAATATGAAACTCTTCTACCATGTAGCAAACTTCCCTGAAGTACTGAGTGCCATAGATTGCACTCATGCACATATCAAGGAACCAGATGACACCCATCAGAAATGTACACACACCCATGAAAGACCACCATAATGAGGCACACGCACAAATTAGGAACATCATAGATCATGTGTTTGGGCTTCTGAAGTCAGGGTTCCATTGCCTAGATATATCTGGTGGAACCCTGCAATACTCTCCAGCCACAGGTGCACATATGCTCACAGCATGTGCTATGCTACACAATCTGATCCAGTGGAAACAGCTGCAGCAGGAGCAGCATAGGGAAGAGATACGCACACAACCACCAGTGCCTGTCACCACAGCCACAGTCCAGGAGAACCCAGAGGGGAACCACCTGCTGATGTCCTTGTAGGCAGTTGTAAGCATGCTCAGTATGCCCTGGCTTTGGCTAAGAAACAATGCATAACTCAGTCACTGACAACTTAGGGACCTAGGAACTGACAACTTATTCCTACTCACATACATATATTAAAAGTGATGCCAGGTAACCCACACAACCTGAACCCATCCATGTATTGGCTGTGTGCTGCTAGCATCAGACAGAGTCAGCCCTGAACTACAGTTATGTCAACTGCTGCATTTGCAAGATAAGTCTCTAACCTACACAGTACTTGTAAAGATTATTGCGATATGGCATTGTATGTTGTATGGATTTGCTACATTTATACAAGTAAATATAGTGGGCTATTTGGGCAGAAGTAACATCCACATGGGACTACAGATACCCATTCCACTATCATGTGTCCTTTAATATTCACTAGGCCTCATGCATGGAATATTCAGTGTATCAGTCAAGGGAGATGTTGTACAGTGGGGTTACATAATATTCAGACTAATGTGTATCCCAGCAGAACATGCAGTGTTGTTCCTTTACCCCCAACACAGCAGTGTTCCCTCATAACTCCTTTAACAGTAACATATCAATGGTATATCAACAGTCCAGGCAGTCTCAGGGCAGTAACATAGAAATTCCTCATACAGTCTATGTCTTACTTAATGCAGGAATAACAACGTACATGTTTATGATTTTGATTGCTTGATGAATGATCCCTTTTCTCTCAGACATCTTGAGTGGCACAGCGGACTAGGGTTATTAGCATGTGTGATAACATTGCTGGTTCTACTCTATAAGCATCCACTTGTTTTGGATGTGAGGTACTACTGTGTTGTGGTTTACAGACTGTCACTCTGTGTGTGGTGTAATATCATTAACCTTTGTCACATATTAATTACATCAGACAGCTTTAGAATGCCATAGACAATGTGAGTAAAGTGCAGCACTGCAGAAACATGGACATATATCATTGTCTGTAACACACAAAATACCGGACTGGAGTACAAACAAGTGTGGGCTGGAGTCAGTTTATATGTAGTGAGACTCCCATTGGGCATGCTCATACACTTAGTTAAGTTAAATAGAGCACAATTTTGTTGCTCCTTGCACAAAATGACCTATTATATATAGATGTGTCAGTAGACAAATACATATATGTATACATAGCTGTCTGTCACTTTCTCTCTCCCCCAAACATAATATATCTATGTGTATGCATATATATATATATATATATATATATATATATATATATATATATATATATATATATACCTATATATACCTACAGAAATGTAGATATATGTGTGTGTATATATATATATATATATATATATATATATATATATATATATATATATAAATGGGTCTACTGTACTTCATCGAAAAAAAACACTTCTTTGAAAAAAAACAGTAGACCCACACTTTCGCAAAAGTGCACTTAACCGAAAGTGCACTTTAGCGAAGGACAGTTCAACGAACCATTAAGGAACACCAAAACAATGTTTTTGCAGGGGGCAAGCCTCTCTGCACCCCCCATGTGGAGGGCTCTGCCCCCACATCCCCCCTACTTAAATATATCAGCTCTGAGATCGCACTACAGTGGACAAACAGGTAAATTCCCTTTTCCCCACTGTAGTGTGGTTCAGTGCCTCAGTGTTCCTTAATGGTTTGTTGAACCGTTCTTTGTGGAAGTGCACTTTCAGTTAAGTGCTCTTTCACGTAAGTGTGGTTCTACTTCTCTTTTTCGAGGTGATGTACTTTTGATGAAGAAAAGTAGACCCATATAAATATATCTATGTAAAAATGTACATCACTGTCTCTTCCCATATATCTACATATCACACACACACACACATATATATATATATATATATATATATATATATATATATATATATATATATATATATATATATATATATATATATATATATATATATATATATATATATATATATCATACACACACACACAGCTACATTTATATATACATCCCTGTTATATGCATAAATATGTGTGTGGATGCCTGTAATGTCCTACATGCCTTGATAATGGTGAGCAAAGCTGTACTGTCACACATATATAATGTTGCTTAAAGGATCCAAAATAAGGGCTCAGCAGTAGATAATGCACTTACTTACAGACCCCTGTGCCTGCTGGTTGTCGCCACACATACACCAGCATGTGAACAGGTGGTCTAATGTATAATTTTGCCTACACACTCATTGACAGGGCACATTGTTCCTGACCACAGGCTTGCCCATCAAAATGCAAACAGCCACATATGGCCAAAATGGCAACTGTAGCCACATAGCTAGGATAAATAACAGTTTTCTGTCTGCTAGGTTACTAGATGCAGATAACAGGAAGAAGTGATATCACTCTGCAGAACACAGACACTGTTCAACACAAGCCTAGTTTATGTAATCCACATGTAGTTTGCCTACAGTCATGTAGAAATCATATTTAAGCTGTAGCATGTGTGATAAGTACTGTGATCCTATAGTGTGTTAGACTAAATAGGTAAGTGTTCTAATCTCACTCCAGGCTTGTGTGTGTGAGTGTGTGTGTGTGTGTGTGTGTGTGTGTGTGTGTGTGTGTGTGTGTGTGTGTGTGTGTGTGTGTATCTCCATATGACATAAATATAATCACCTCAGTGACTTGGAAACAGGTAGGGTTTTGCAGTATTTTTGTTGTGGTAGGTGATGCAGGCTTCCAAATGCCTGACCACAACTAGGCCTGCTGATGTCATTGAGCATAAGATGTCCTAAAGAGATAGTAATGACAGACTTGAGGTGTAGCATGTGCATCACGTACTGTGATCTGTACTGTGTACTATTAGATAGGTAAGTGTTCTAATCTACATACAGCCAACTTGGAGTTTGTGTGTGTTGTACTGTGTCCTGTAAACATTAATTGGAAGTGGTGCTATCCTCAATGCAGCCAGGTTTATCTGAGTGGCTGTTACAGCATTTTACATCGGCTTATGTAATCATAGGATCTTTGAACCTTAGTAGCCTAATGGCCTTACATCCCTCACGATCCTAGCCAAGTTTTTACCCTTATTTATACAATCAGAACATATTACCCCTATCTACTAGGGACACAGGCAGAAGCCCTGTGGTGAAATGACAGTCACTCAGTCAATCATATAGATGGCACCTGACAAGGTCCAATGAAGTGCTCTGTTTGCGTTAGGCAGGATTTTGTTTCAAAGGTGTGCTAAATTCTGCTAGACAGATCTTTTCCACCAGAATGTATTAGTAATTTCACATATCAGGTTAATGTACTTACAGTGAGTAATCTGTGTACCATGCCATCTGCAGATATGCAGCATTTCCAATCAAGCAGGGTCACACATTGCCCTGTATGCAAGGCAGAGATGACCTCTGAGTAGTCTATATGCCACAGGCTACAATGACAATGATTTGAGATGATCCCCTTTGAATAGATACTGAAGACATGAAGTTCCCTTGTGAAGGACCATTGTGTTGTGTGCAGTTGCCAGTAGTGATTGGAAAAGAACATTACCAAGTGGCCATTGCACTCAACTATTGGCATGCTGAGGGAAGAGTACATGGAGGTTATGAGTATGTCAATTTCGGGTGAGTGTGCCCTCAGTTATGACATATGATTCCCATCTTACCACTGGAGAGACATAGTGATCTCAGGTACATTAGGTGTAAAGCTGTGTGGCTGGGCTTGTGTGCCCAGGTCTATCACCCCTGAGTATGTACATTAGATGTTGATACTGATGTGCTACTTACCAGGTACATAGGTGTTACTGATGGAAATGATACTATGTATATATTTGCATGGAGTTTACACCATTAGTGTGTCAACAGACATTTGTTCATCAACTCCCTCTTGTAGGATATTGACATAACTCACAGATTCTATGACCGTTCACAATTTGCAGGCATCAGCCAATGCTGTCAGTAACAGCCATTCAGTTTTTGCTTGTATCGTGGTTAAATGGATTCCAAGCAGTAGAGGACCCAGGACTGAGCCCTGTTGAACACTGCTGCTTACAGATCAGCTACCGGAGGTGGATTTCCCTATTTTGAGTATGTGTGCCATCAATGAGCCACTTAATGACCCCTATGATGATATTACCATGGATGCCTAAGTGGGTGCTTTTGTCAATGATGCCTGAGTGGGGGATAGAGTCACACAGCTTGGTTAAGTCCAGGGGGTTGTATGTCCTAATGTCCCCACACCCAGGTCCTTGGTGACTGCTTCAGACATGTCCACCGTGTTTAACAAAGAACCACAAGTAGCACCAATAAAACTGGAAAAAGTGGAACAAAGGTAATCCAGAAAAGCAGTAATCCTGTCAGTGTGTACAGGCAATTGGCAAGCATTAAGTTTTATCTGCCATCTGAGCTCAACAAATTCTAGGTAGTCATTGGAGTGCCCCCCCCCCCAAAAAAAAGTCCCAAATCAACATGTTCAATGGCACAAAATTTAAAACCATGTCAGGGGAATAATCTAAGATGTTTGTACAAAGCATTGTACATGTTTGTACAAATATTTCTTGAGCTCAAATGGCAGATAAAACTTAATGCCTGCCAATTGCCTGGACTCAATGACAGGATTACTATTTGTTTCTTGTTGAAGTTAAAATCGTTATTTTTTTGTGAAAGGTGGTTTATTTTGACCATTGATTTTATTGTTTTTAATAGGGGCAGATATTGAAATTGTTTTTATTGTGGATATACAATTTAGTGTGGAAATAATTTTAATGATGTAAGGGGAAGTGATGCAATTTAATTGATTAATAAACTGATGGGGTGGGTATTTGAACCTGAGTGATATGCTTTATGGTATTCTGATGAAGTCTTGTTTATGCCGAAGGCGCTTAATTAAAGTTATTTTTGAGCTGTGTTTTGTCTGGATTACCTTCATCCACTTTTTCCACCAGGTTTAACAGCCATCATCTTCCTGTCAGAACTCCAAACTGTGTACAGTCAATTGTTTGTAGATTATGTAAGTTTGCTGATCAGCTCCATGATGATTTGTCCCACGGGTGCACAGATATGGCTACTCAGGGAAATAGGTATATAGTTCCAGTGGTCGGTGGATGCACCTCCTCTGTGCAGGGCGATAACAGTTGCCATTGTCCAGTCAGTTGGGATGCAGCCACTGGTTACAGTATGATTTCATGGAGTTCCTAATGATGTTATTAATCCTTGTTGGATCCCATTAGGATGCAGCTGGGGATGTTAGCATGTCCAATAGATGCTGTGTATCTCTCATAGAGATGCTGGTTATGAACTGCTCTGTAGATATAGAAGACATGGAACAGGTTTTAGGAATGTCATGTGGCACATGTGGTGGGGACAGGGGAGTGAAGTCGATGCAGAGCCTGTGGGACAATAGGTTAGCTATGAGTACAGACCCATTACATGTGGTATCATTAAGTATAAGATCACCGAAAACCTGGGCCTTTCCTCTGAGGTTGCATATCTAACTACACTATGCATTGTGGTTCTGCTTTGTGGGGGAGGCTAATTTTTTCACATGCTGTTTATGCATGACATCACAACAACACTATGTGCTTATTTTAGCTGAGGAGAGTGTGCCTCCATTTTAGAGGGGCACCCTTACTCCAGCTGTCACACAGCAATGCCCACCTCTTATTGTACAGCCTGCTAATGACTGTTGTCCACCAGGCCTGTTTGCTATGCCATGAGGAGCTCATTTTCCTCCTGTCAGGTACAGCCAAGTCTATGCAGTTGCACTGCTGCTTACATAATGCATGGGTGTAGAGCTCTGCATACTTGCCTGTCCCATCTGAGGGGAGAGGTGCAGTCAAGCTATGTAAACCATCCCATAGGAGGTAATATATTGCTTTGTTGCAGCATGGTTATGTATTTTCTGTGGCGGGGGGGCGCGAGGTCTGATACTTAGTTTAAATGAGACTGATCTGTGGTCAGTCTCACCAGGGAGAACCTTGCAGTGGTAAACCACAGTGGTCACCCATATTGGTAAACACATGATGCACTATGTTGGCTCCCCTTGTGGGGATGTCACACCACTGGTCCAGGGCATTGTAGTTAAAGACGTAGACTAATCTTTGGGTAAGTGAACTTCAGCATGACTAACCAACACAGTTGGTGTTTACTTAATAGCACAACAAACCATGATGCACTGATAGATCTTGATAGACACAAGTTCATTCAAATAAGCACAATGGGTGTCTGGATTCATGGAGCTGCCCCTGTAGCTGGCAATGGCTTGATTAAGTGCCTTTCCAGCAGTGAACAGCACCTGCAGTGTCTCCGGGAAATCACAGTGTTTCACCAAATCTGAATGTGCATCTATCCTTAATGAATATGTATACACCACCTGCATTATTTTGCGCACTGTCAGTTTGAAGTCTGAACATGTGGAAGGATGTGTAGCCTGGTCTGGCCATGGTGCTGTCCACAGCCTTGAAACAGCTGTCTTTGACTGCACAAATGTCTGCATATTCAAAGGTGAGGAACCTTTCACAGTGTGGGGTTTAGTGTTGCCATTCCCAGCATTTATCAGCATAATCATGATGTTGTATGAAGATGGTGTTCTCATTGGAAATTTCAGACAGTGCCTATAAGATGCACTGTGGGTGTGCCAGCAGCTTGGCCAGTAATCAACATTCCAGGGATTAGAGATGAAGACTATCTCTGGCAAAGCATTGACATCTGATGAGCAAGTCATCCCAGGCAGACATGTAGTGGATCCTTTTACAATGACACCACACGCTAAGGCAATTATTAACATCCATCAATTTCCATGTGTATTGAGTCATCATCCTAGGTGAGGGTCAAATGTAGCTGAAAGCTATGGGCATACCTGTGAGAGACATGGAGTGTCTAAACTCAGTCATGTGTCTTCATACAGTTCGATGACATATGTCTCTAGTTCTACATACCTGCAGGAACTATGATGTCATCATTATGTTATATGATATTTCTTGAGTTGCAGTAATGTGTGGTATGGCGAATCGTGTCAACCCACAGATAGCTAACTGTGACCTTCCCCATATGTAGCCTGGTGACATGGACTTCAATGTTTCTCAAGATGTAATCAAATCACCTGTAAATAATAGGTTTGGTTTTGTGTTTTGCCTCAGGTGTTTGACCAGTGAGACAGTGGTGCATGAACTATTATGTCTTCTGTGCTTTCCAGAGGTATGATTATGTCTACTGAGCTTGCATATGGTTTTCTAAGGTGTTTTTCTAAGGTGTCTGTTGTTTTGGAATGTGTCTGGTGAGGAACTGCAAACACGCAGGTGTGTGTGATGTGAGTGTGGGTGGAACAAGAGATGAGCAGTATATATTGGCAAAATGCTCATTGCCATATGTACTGACTGTTATTTGAGACACCATGGAATCAAGGTTTGAAATATAGTGACATCTATCGCACATTGTGTTTGTGTGGCATAGGAGTAGAGAGGTGGGGACACTGTCCACATCTCATCAGCAGTTACTGATAGTGCCATTAGCAATACAGTCATGTTTGTGTGTAAGTCACAGCACACCATCGTTAGGCAGTGTCATGACAGATGGGGACTTTCACCTTTATGTAGGTCCTCTAAGGTAACACAGCACATGACAGTGTGCCATGTAATGCTTTGTCAGCCATGTGGCCCTTGGATTGACCATAATCCTGTTATTAGGCTTGGTCCAATACCATACCTACAAATGTGACACTGTGCAAGTCCAGAAAAGTTAGGGTCATGCTGTCACACTCTTGGGTTTGTCAGCCTGAATCACAGTGTTTGTAGGCACTCCTTGCAGTGAAGATGTGGGTGTCCATGCATGCACAGAGGACTTGTACAACTTTGCAGACATGACTTTGCCCTTGCAAGTCTACAATGCCTGTCAAGAAACCAGAGAGCAAACTGGATATTGTGTGACATGATGTTGGAACACAAACATGTGTTCTATGTGCATAACTGTAAGTGATGACATACTTAGGACACGTGACAGGTTGACACACTTTGGCCAAAGGTGGCCACTCCACTGCAGTAGGCCTTAGAGCCATGTCATTCAGATATCCACCATTAAGCTGTTGAACGGTGAGATGCATGAATTGCAGTGACAGTGTCACATAACATGGATCACAGCTACTGTGATGTTTGTGCAACCTTGGACATCTATCTCACTGGACATTGCACATTATATTGTGACACTGCAGCTGTGCTCCCAATCACCATTTGGTCAGTACCCTAGTAAAATACCACCAACCCTGGAGCAGAAGGCTTAATACATGCAAAAGCCAACTGATTGCTCAGATTGCTAATCAAGGCATCTACCTGCAAAAGGGTATGTAAAGCCTACAGAGCCTTGCATGACGTGGGATAACTATGTGGCTGAACTAACTGACTGTGTCCTGCTTCTTATCATGAGCTTCATAGTAAGTTTTGTTTCTGCTGACAGAAAAAGTACTGAAGCATGGTATCCCAGGAGAGAGTAGTTGTGGTAACAGCTGCATTAGTAGTAGCCAGGCACCAGCAATTCAGGGGACTCCCCTCCTTCCTGCATTCTTCACAAGGTAATTGTGTTCTTTCAGTATACACTGCTTGAGTAGTGTCCAACTGCAGTGTACCTGTGTAAAACCTCCTGCCTTACCTTCACAGGGTGTATGTATTACCTTTCCCTCCATTGTTTGTCTGTGCTCTCTACAGACATAGACACCTTGGATGGTGAACATAGGTTCATAGGTGTTTACTAGGCTAATAATCCCAAGTATCTTTGTAAGGCTAGCCATGCATCACAAATCTCTGATAAGTTCTGATATCTTTGATAAGTGTAAGCATGGGCCTGGGAGATGAACCATTTATAGGTCACCTGCTTGCATTAGAGACATAGGTACCAAACCAGGGATGAATTTCTGGTTTCCCATCCAATTGTCCAAGTTGCACTTGAATTGGGTTAAGGAGGAACTCTGCTTCACGTGGATAGGGAGCCTGTTCCATGGATGGGGTAGTCTCTGGGATACATACCTATCTCTCCAGAAGGTCCTATTTATATCACAGGCAAGGTTTAAGTTTTTAGAACTTGAACATGATATAAGTACATGCAATAGTTAGTTGCACAGAGGACAACTAGCATGCAGTGCCACACACTGTCCTCAGATCTCTGAGTTGTCTGATATTTAAAGCCATGACATGAATTATTATGGAAATGATCAGCAACAATGTCATACACCTACAGACGCTGTACCAAACAGAGTTTGTTTTGATCAAGGGCAGATCATTGCTAACCTAACCAGTGGACCTCATTGACTGTTAAGCTATGCAATGGATTAGGGGAATATGACTCACTCCATCTACCATGGCCTGACAAGGCAGTTGACAATATTATGCCATCAAGCATTGCTGAAAAATTGCATAAGTGATTTACAAATTAGTATGCCAGCTGGTGGATAGCCAAGTGTCTGATAGTCATTATCTGGGAAGATAGCATTGGGTAGTCCACCATACAATGAGGCCAATCACCAGTGGACTTCCCTCAGAAATCACTCATAGAGTACCCCTGCTAGCCATTCCTTTCTCTGCAGTCATGGCCACAGCCAATGACTTCTAACTGACTACATTTGTAGATGCTTGCAAATTAGGAGATGACACTGAATCCCACACACAAACAACAGTAATCCAGGATGGGCTGAGACACACATTCAGTTATTGTCAGAGCCATTGACAAATAGTAAATGCCAAAGAATGCACAATACTATCCTTTTGGAACTCTTCCACCCCTGGAAAATATATAACTGTCTGCACACCACACACAGTTGAGCCATTACTCAGGGACTTATGGACACAGAGAGTGATCTAGCCTTTGACTGAGACTGGTTGTTAAGATATGGGGATTAATTCAGTTTTGTACAACCTATAGAGAAAGGAATGACATGTAAATCCCAGACTGTCATTGTTATAATGTATTTGGCAATCATTACGTCTATCATGGAGTGCAATGGCACCTTTGCTATGTCACTACACAGGCATATCTGACAACCGCAAGACCCACAGATGTTCCATGGTAAACCAATACATAGTGTAGATAACAAGTCCTATGCAGACTGTGTCAAGGCCATGAATGTGTACTTTTTCTCCTACAAGCTTTGGAGGGGAGGTGTATGGCTGCCATGCAGGGAGGTGTGAGTTCCCACTGTGTACTTCCTGCATATCCAATGACAGGACTAACACATGTATTAGTTGTGCTACACACTTACAACTTCACTGTGGTATAACTAATACATGCTGAAGAGACAGGTATGTAATCCACACACTACACCCTATATGTAACAGGCTCTCTGTGCATGTGCAGGACACTTCCACTGTAATGCACATCATGTGAAAGTTACACAATGGGATGCAAAACAAGACAGTCATAACTGGTGTAGGACAAATGTGTGTAATGGACACAGGAAAACTGTAGATGGTTCATCTCTATTACTACAGCTTGTAGATGTGTTAGCTCCTGAAACCATGCTGACTCTTATCAAGGGTATCAGACCTTGCCAGAGATTAGGGATGCATAAGTAGGCTGAATGAAGCCATTGTCCTTGATAGCCTGTTATACACATATGAACCTATGCAGCCATGCACCTATAGTGCTGTACCTTTCTATTGACATATTTCTTCTGTGCTGACATACCATCCTGTGCTGTGATGCTTATGGGTTAATTACTGCTGTGCATCAGTAAGTGTCTTACACAGAATCCTGAAATTGAAACATAAACGGTTCACGGGACACCTTCCATTGTGTTAGTATACACCCATTATGACATCATACAATGTAAGATACACAGCATGATGTGTTTTACTCATTACATATGTCAGCATACAGTGTCTGTCAGTGAGCAGTACAAGTGGCATGTAAAAGGCAAATGGATTACACAAATACATAGCAATTTACATAGTCACCCTGTGCATCAGACACATAGCTCCATTTAACTGCATCTATGATGAGGATGACGGGGATGGGGCACAGGTATCATCACTTGCACAGGGTGTTGTGTGGGGGTGCAGGAGATCTAAGCTGACCCAATAGGTTGAAAGCATGTGTGTGAGTCAGGAAGGGAAACAGGCAAGATGGACCATGGAAATGCGCTGCGTGTGTCTGTAGGTGCCCCGATTATGACAGTGGTGTGTGTGTGTGTGTGTGTGTGTGTGTGAGTGTGTGTGTGTGTGCATGAACACAGGCAAGCACAGTGCTAGCCCTACTATGTGTATGTTGGGCAGCTTTGAACCATGCATGGTAGAGCTGACAGTTCAGCATCTCCACCCCCGAACACAGGAACTGGCTCTGCCAGGAGTCACACTGGCCCCTCCATGGCCAAGGTCAGAAGCCATGCTAGTACCTGATCATAACTGCTGTTTGCTGGGACCTTGTCTTCCACAGGAACACCCAAGACCATGAACTCATAGCCTGCCATGTCTTGGTGTCTGGAGTGCTGGATGTACTGCTACTACAGGAGCATGATTGTGCACAACCGTATTCACTTCATAATCTCAAAATACTGAAATGTCGAATTTCTGTATATTGAAACCACGAAATCGAATCCAAAAAACAATGAAACAAAACAACACTGAGCCCAAAACTGTGAACCACAAAACACTGAAAAAACAGCATACACCAAACCAGACACACCACAACACCCACATAACAACAAAAACAGACAAAACCACACACATACACAACTACAAAACAAATAAGCAGGGGGGCAAGCCCCCCCTGCACCCCCAACCCCCCCTACTTATATATACTAACTCTGAGATCGCACAAACAGTAAACAAAAGCAAACTTACACACGCACATTCTCCAGTCCCTCGCACACATAAAACATATTATCACACCCACACACACTCTAACGATCACCCAAAACCCTTACAAAACGCTCACTTACCTGATATAACAGCTAAATCTACAGACGGCACCCAGCACCATCACAACACACTCCCGGACACTATGTAGCGTAAAGCCATAACCGTGAATTTGAGATATTCGAATTTGCGATTATGCACTTTCGCTATTTGAAAAGTTCGACTTTATAGCCTTGAAATACTGAAATTCAACATTTAGGTACTTTGAGATTATAAAGTGTTATCGCACAGCCACATGGACTCTCAGCTGATGTAGTTGCTTTCATACATCCACGGGTCTGATGTTCAACTCCAACCAACTTTGTCAATGGAATATTGTCTTTTCCAACACAGACAATGTGCATCTCAAGGCAGATAATGTGCCATCTGTCTGAGACCACCATCTTCCCACTGTGTCATTCAACCAATCCAGGTTATCAGCAACACAGTGGAGGTAGTCAAGGATATCAGACTGTGCTGCATCCATAACCCTGAGCATTCATCTATAATTCCTTTTGGAATGTGCCTGTCCCTCCATGATGGCCTTAAACAT
The DNA here is from genome assembly GCF_019279795.1 of Protopterus annectens. NCBI lineage: Eukaryota > Metazoa > Chordata > Ceratodontiformes > Protopteridae > Protopterus > Protopterus annectens. Next base: position 830,634,541 of record NC_056730.1, on the reverse strand, counting down.
ATGCCAAGTGACCCATGATGACACACCTGCAACAGGTGGAAGGACAGCAGCCCTCCTACGAGCACCCCTATCAATCCACCTGTGTGGAACCTCACCAGCTCTTTGGCTATGGCCAGTATTGACACTCACTGCAGCCATAGTTGCCACACTTTCCTGTTCAATGTCCCCACCCTCTGACTGTCCAGTATCTATGGCATCCAGGGACTGGGTATGTGTAGACATACTGACTGTGTACTGCGATAATGAGGGCAGAAGAGGGATGTAAACCTCTGAGACAGATTCAGCCACTGCAAACGCCACCCCTGCTTCACTTTGGCCACCACCATCATCAGAGTAGGAAGAGACACTGACAGCAGACTGTGAAGGGGACATAGACCACCCCCCAGTCACCTGTGGTAAAAAAGGAAAAAGAAGTACATTAATACCTGCACTATTATGCTCTACATTACTATGTTCCAATACATGTTCAGATGTATACACTGTTGTCACTATTACAGTCCTGTTTAACCCCAACCTCATATAGTAGGACATTATTTTCCAACAAACTTCTGTATTTACTTGTAAATAAAATCTCTTTAAGCAAAAATCTCATCAGCAATAATGAGATACTCTATTGACATTTGTCAACACTCTGCACCATTGACACATATGGCAATCTGTAATATCACGCCAATACTGTTACATCTATTTATCAGTGTGGTCACACCTATAAGGCATAGGTATGACTCTAGCATGTGTAGAGTCACCAAATATCTGTGCAGTTGGTAATCATGCCACCAGTACATCAATCCAGCCAGCAGGCCTGGGATGACACTTTAGGGAATACATTCCAATAAATCTACACCTGTAACAAATTAGTGTTGTGCTTACTAGGAGCAGGACCATAACCTTGTCTGATTCCTGATGGACCTGTGAAACATTGAGGAAGAGGTAATGTAAACACCACCACATGTTACACTATAAAAGGGTAATATGTCCATGTATCTTACATTTACAGTAGCTACTTTGTTAATTATGTTGGTAAAAATCTGAGTATGAGATTCAAACTGCAGTTAAACTCCTCTCCCGAATAACCAACACCTGACACCCATGTACAAGTATGCACACCCTGACACACTGAATGCTACAGTATTCCAGTGCTAATCAAGCTAAGCCTGCCTGGATGCTTCTCTGGCGTGGAAATTGTGGCACCCACATCCATGCTATATGGTGTGATGGATGCCTGGGACCTGTCATGTGTTCCTAGGTTTGCCAGGAATTCCTCGGTGGCTGAGAGTGGTTGTTCCACTACAGGCCCTCCACCGGTGACACCATGATCCCTGGCCACATCTGCTGCTGTTCTGTGTGCAGCATTTATCATATCTGTCGCAAGGTGTCAAACCTGCTCACATGTCCTGTTCTGGTGACCTATGGCATTAACATCACAGACAAGGTCTGCCCACAATGCTGCTCGTTATTCCCTATTTTTCCTCCCCCTGGACAGTAGGAGTTCATTGTGTTGATGGGGGCCTTCCAGGATTATATCATTCTCAGCATCCATAAAAGTGTCACGGCGTCTTGCATACGTGTTTCCTGACTGACAATAAAATGGGAAAATATGTCATGATCACATATGTGGGAGTACACTATGTAGAAATACAGCAATAACAGAATGGCTGGCAGTATCCACTGCTTGATCACACATGTCATATTCCACAGTGTGCAGACATGCTAAGGGTGTGGATACAACAAAGATACTAGCAAGAATCAACTATTCCTGTTTGTACCATGACAGATACTGCTGAATGATCACATACCCAGCACAGGAGTCCATTGTAGTGTGTCCCCTAGGGGCAACCCCCTGATAATATGTCAAAACAACAGTGCCAAACAAATAGAAGTATGCGATTACAACCACTATAAAGGGACAGTACCATGAGACTAGTGTGCCACATTGACAAAAAACATTCCACCCTTTATGTATTATACATCCTCTGTAGGTGTAACAAATCTGGAGATCAATGACATGTCATCATCACAGTTCTAAGAAAGGCATAATGCTGTTATCCCCATTCCCCCTAAGTATATTCATACATATGCATCACGTTGTAAACAAAAAGGTTACATACCTGATGGAGTACAATACTCCTCTGTTGATATGTGCAGATATGTAAAGTTTTTGGCAATGCATTTACTGTGTGAAGAAAGTCTCATACAGAATGGTTCCCCTAACTAGCTGTTTGCCTTTCTAACATGGTTCTCATTACCAGGTGATTGGCTCTTAATCAGTCTTTGGTTCTGAAATGTTAATTGCAGCCAACACAGCTGATTTATTGTATAATCAACCAATGACATTCAACCACTGAACAAGATACGAGGCCTTAATGTAGATTAGAAGCCCTTTCTGATATGTTGTGCTGGAAATTACTGGAGTCAAGATACTATGTCACCATTAGCCCTTATAAGGCCAATTATTGAGTATAACGCCCCCTTCAGCATGTACCTCACAAAGCACATGCAGCAGCTGGAGAGACCACAGAGGTTCCTCACTAGGAGAATCCAGGGCCTCAAACATCTACCCTACACAGATATGCTAAAAGCCCTGCCCCTCTACTCAGCTTCATTCAGATCCCTCAGAGGTGACCTCTGTCTGGCATACAAAGCAATCTCAGACCCTGCCTTGATGAGACTGCTGCATATCCACAAGTCAAGCTCCACTCGAGCAACCCATATGAGTGACCTCAATCTGGTCTATGATATCAATAGGACTTGTTGGTGGGACAGATTTGTGTCCCTTAGACTCCGCCATCTGTGGAATAGACTCCCTCTCCATGTCAAGCAGAGTATCTCATTATCCCTTTTTGAGTACAACCTGGATAACTGGATGAGAAACAGAAAATACACCCCTCGGATTCCACTTGTATCCCTGCTGGACAGAGTCTTTGGGTGTTAACTTGTCTAAACATGGGCTAAACTCTTGGCTAGGCTTATAAGGGCCTCAAGGCCAACAGCTTAGTAACCTCCTATGATCCTATGAGAGTATGTCTGTAGCAGGTACTTTTTGCATACAGATGTGTGTGCTACAGGCTCTAGCTGATGCTGCAGGCAATAGGCAGGCAGACACTGTGAACACTTTGGAGGACAACAAACTGTAAGACTAAGTGTGGGTAAACTTATGGTAAAGGCAGATCCAGATCAAGGATACCCATTCCACACTACAAATTAAGGCATATGTTTAAGGTAAGTATGTTAGCCAATAGTATCATTAACAGATTAATACATAACATGTTTGTTGTGTCCTTCAGCAACCTAGGGGGTAAATATACCATTATGTCAACCATTTGGGAAACTATGAAGCCACGTGTTTCATTATAGTAGCCATTTTGAACATGTGAGCTGGCAGTCCTTGTTACTAATAGGACCTCCATATGTGTATGTTAGTTGTGCAGCTGTGCTTATCTGTAATATCATTATGAAATGATTATGTGCTGCACTCTGATATTAGGGGGCCTCATTTGCATTACCTAAGTTAAAATCCTTTGTGAATGCATATTAATGCATGACCTGACACTTTATGTTTTTTACAGTGTTGCTATAGGTATATGTCAACTGTGTTCCTATCTGCAGGCCTTTGGCTTTGATCACTGAAAAGCAAACATTGCATTTGAAGTGCATTGTGTGGATAAAGAGTGGATGACTCAGTCATTCATTGATGACTTCACAATAATATAATTTAAATACAACACACCACTGGATTTGAGCCCAGGACCATGTTTGGCAAAAATTATTGTTTGCAAAGCATTTAACAGACTGAGCTACTGAGTCACTGTTGTAGCATGTGCATTTGTCAAGATATAAGTGCACACATACAGGCAGTAACATACCTCCATTGCATCCATTATTATGTGCCTGGGTTTATAGGGATGTATTTCTCCACCAGAGTCTCAGTTGAACATGTATTTTTCCATTAATGTTTTAGCAGGTGTATTTCTAAATGTTGTTGATAAAAGTCACATTTACCTGTTATTAGAGACCTCACTTATATCCATTATTCTGTGTCTGGCTTTCTAGTGGTGTAGTCCTATACCAGACACCAAGTTACACTCTCAGTTTTTCCATTAGTCTTTTGGCAAGTTTGCATGATGCAGTTTGTTGAGCAGTTCTACTTACACATGCTTAATGACAGCAACTTGCTATTTTTTGCTTGAACCACCTGTTTTAATTAACAGCCATGTTGCGTGGCAGGTTAATGCACTGGTCTATAGGTGTGATGGTCCTGGGTTCAAACTAGGGCACAGGTATACATTTTGTACATGTTTATTATCATTTTAAACACATATATCAATATATCTCCATTTAGCTGAACATAGCAATGCTGCGAGATGCAGCACATAGCTCAGTGTCACTCAAAAAATCTTTAAAGAAATAAAATGTAGAGATAGGACAGTGGTGAAAAGGAGTCCAATCAGGGGGAAAAACATAGTGAAAGGCAGGTAGGTATGTGAAGGAAGGGTGTAGGAAAGTACCATAGTTATCCATTTCTTGTACAATAACTGTGCACTTTAACAGAATTTGTAGATTAATTTGGACTGTCACCACGAGAAAGAAGGGAGAGGACAACATAACTGCATTGTAAAGCCAATTGGACCAAAGTATGTGTATCCAGTGGACACGTGTGACATGGAGAGCTATGTATGGGATGATATTTTTTGGGGGGGACAGGTGCCATTTTTTTAAGGTGAGAGTGAAATGTTAGAGAAGGGACATAGGTACATGTGGGGGAGGTAAGTTGGGAAGGTGAGGAAGCTTTTGCAGACAGACAAGACAAAAGACAGGGTTGGTATGTAACACAAGAGGGGGTGAACACCTTTAATGGGGAGGGTGTTCTGGAATCCGAGTCTCAGGTGCCTCCACAAGGTAGCAGTGTGACTCAAGTCCCCACTCCTGGGACTGTTGGCATGGCTGCTTTACTGCTCCTGTGATGGCAGTTGTGGAGGATGGCTTCCAGGGTGATGCTGCCCCATCAGGGTGGCAAGCATGTCCACCATCCGGCGCAGGCGACATCCAAAAATTTGGAAGAACACCCTGTGCACCATTCATGGTAGTTCATCATGGGTGAGAAAATCAGCCTTTCTGACCTCGTTCCCAGAGGGGGGCTCATCCCCCGGCCCATGAGGCAGAACTACTCAATGCAGCAGGTAGTGCAAGAGCAGCAGAGTGGGCACCAGCAGACTGTGGCCAGATGTGCTGGGCCCCAGTGCCACTGCCAGAGGAGCCAAGATAGGTTGATCATCTTGAACCGGCCTGCCTTGTCTCGCTGTAGTAAATTAGATATAAACATAAGTTAATATTAGCAATCCATGCCTGGCTTCTCCATAATCAGCCTGATATCCTGTCCATCTCTGAAACTTGGTTGAAACCCCATAAAAAGACTCTGAGATAACACCCCCTAACTACTGTATCAACAGAAAAGATAGAACCTATAAAAAAGGTGGTGGAGTCGCTCTCCTCTACAAATCATCCCTTTCACTTACTCCTTATACTAAACCTACTCCCCAGTTCGCTAATGCTGAATTAATTCTGGCCCAACTGAAAATAAATAAACACAAACATATATGTATAGCCTCTCTCTATATCCCTCCTAGAGACAATGTCCCAGTTCTCGAAGATATTCTCTCCTGGCTTTCCAACAACATTAGTAATGAGACTATAATCCTGGCTGATGTGAATATTAACTGGGCCACCATTCAATCACCTGCAAACTCCCTAAACATAAACCTTTATAACTTGTCCCAGCTAATCAATTCCACAAATAGACCTTCCAGGGACTACTCCTCTGGTAGTACCCTTGACTGGATCCTGGTCTCTCACCCTCAGTAGATTTCTAATAGTAGCACCCTCCCCGACTCTCTCAGTGATCACTTTCCCACTTTTGCTCACTGCCTTTCCTCCTCATTACAACTATCTCACACCTACATCTCCACACACTCCCTAAATAACTTCAATCCCAATACCTTTTCAAACTCACTAAAATACACAAACTGGAGCCCTCTAAAAACTCTCTCCTTGGATGATGCCGTTACCTACTTCAATACAACATTCTTAAAACTTTTTAACACATTTGCCCCTTTAAAAACAAAAAGAATTAAAACTAAAACCATCCTTTGGTTAAACAAGGATAATCTAGCTGCCATGCATCTGTGACAAAGCTTGGATATGCCACCAGAAGAATAAGACTCCCATCACCCTTAATGAATACAAAGCACTTCGCAGAAAAGTTAAAAAATGTATTATATCAGACAGCAAATTTTATTTCTCCATACTCCAAAATAACCATAAGACAAACCCTAAAAAATTTTGGAATGGTATCACCTCCATCTTTAATCCAATTAGAAAAGAAAACCTCTGTCTCCGACACAGATTTAGCCACCAAATTCATCTCTTTCTTCACCGACTCCACAACCAAACTAACATCATCCTTCACTAACAATGCTTGATCCTCATCTCTATCTTCCCCTATCTCTTCCTCCTCATATACGTCCACCTCCCAACCACCTGCCTTCTCTATCAAGCCCATCCCTATTTCTACTATAAAAAAAAAAACTTTTTCAGAACTTGAAACCATGCTCCAATGCCCCTGATAATATTCCTTCCTACTTTTTAAAGGTAGCTGCCGAAGCCATTGCCTTCCCCATCTGCATACTAATAAATAGGTCAATTCAAGAAGGCTATGTACCCCAACTTTGGAAGAGGGCCTTTATTATTCCCCAACACAAAGGGGGGCAACAATAACAACATTCTTAAGTTCTGAACCATAGCCATCTTATTCCCTATCTCCAAACTTCTTGAAAAATGTATCCACCTGCAACATCTACCCTATCTCATAGATAACCACCTACTGACTCCCACTCAACATGGATTCAGACCTGGACACCTCCTCTCCTTCCTTGAAACTGTTAGCAAAGCCTGAGTCTCCAGCAACATTGTCTCTACCCTCCTTCTAGACCTTTCAAAGGCCTTTGATACTATCTCTTACAACCTTCTCCTAACTAAACTCTCTAATCTGAATCTATCCCTCTCATCTATCAACTGGTTTACCAGTTACCTCTCCAATAGGCAACAAGCAGTCAAATGGAAAGAAAATACCTCCTCCTTCCTCAATACTCCCACAGGCATACCCCAAGGTTCCATACTAGGTCCCCTACTGTTCAATATTTTCATAAATGATTTCCACAATACCATCCCCAATGCAAACCTTATCCAATACACAGACGATTCAACAAGCATCTGATCTGCCACTTCCACTTCCTCCCTCATAAAATTAACCCAAGATGCCTTTTTTTCCACTGAACAATGGATGTTAGATAACCACCTAGCACTCAATGCATCAAAAACTAAACTTATGATATTTACCCATTATAAAACTACCACCATAGACAAAAATGCATTCTCCATCACTAGTCTGAACAATACATCTCTCGAAATAGTATCCAGTGCTAAACTACTAGGTGTCCTCATTGTTGATCAGCTTAAGTTCGATACCCACCTACAAATAAATATTAAAAAGACCCATCAGAAACTTGGTTTGTTCTACCACCATAATCACTACCTATCTCCCTCTACTAAGCTTGTTCTTTCTACTACATACCTCATCCCTTCTCTCCTATATGGTTCCCCACTCCTTACTAACCTACAAACTTCTCTTAAGACAAAACTCTCTTCCTGTTATAACAAAATCTCCAAGTTTACCACTGGCCACAGATCTTCCACCCATCACTGTAGTGCCTTTCACAAACTAAATTGGTTAGACCTGCCCGATTATCTTACCTACATTCAACTCACCCATTCTCACAAACTCATCTTCAATCCTTCCCTCTGTCCCTTCCTTGCCTCCACCTTCAAAATACACCTACCTGATAGACTCCTAAGATCCAACAACCAGAATCTGATTGAAGTGCACAAGCCTGCCCCTCCACCAGGTAAACATCTTCTATCCTTCTCCTTAACACACCTTTGGAACTCCCTTCCACCACTCATCCCTACCACTGATAGCCTCTCTACCTTCAAAACATTACTCCACTCACATCTAACATCCCTTTGGGAATATTCCTGCTTCCAACCTACATAATTCCTTCAGTAACTGACCCTCTTCTCTCTCCACCCTTCCCTTCCAGGTTATCAACTCTTACCTCTTTTCCTTCTTATGTTGCTTGCTTACTATTTTTCTCTCTCTCCCTGCTCCTTCCCTCCTTTTTCCCACCCCACACTAAGCCTTCCACCTCCCCATCTCCTTCTTTACTTTCTTCCACTCTTAATCTTGGTCTATATCACATAGTCGAAGTTTTATAACTTCGAACACGAAATGTACGAACCATTCCATTCAAAGTTACAAAACTTTGACTATGAATAAAAAAAAAGAAGGAAAAACAAAGTAAACTGTTGTAAGCAGGGGGGCAAGCCACCCTGCACCCCCACACCCCCTGTTACTTAAATATACCAACTCCGAGATCACACATCATTCAACAGAATGGAAACCTCCCCTTACGAAGATTTCCGTTGAAATGCTCAAACTTGTACAAGTTCAAACTTATGGTCTTGACCATATAAGGTTCAAACTTGTACAAGTTCGACTATGTGATAGGAACCCTTTAATCTTTCCCCCTCTGCTTATTTCTCCCCTATCTCACTTCCCTATTAATCTCTCATGAAACCTAGGTATTTCTTGCCTCTACTGTTATATTTTCTACAATAGGAACACATATATTTGTAAATATCTACTTATGTTCTTTTTATAATCTTTTTTTTGCGTTTTTACTATATTGTACCTTATATGCCACGTTTATCTGTATGTCTGTATTACTATGTTACTTATAAATTGTCGATTATTTATATTGTCTTTTATGGAGCTTTTCTCCCCAGGACTGCATTGAAAATGGGCTCTTCCTGGCCCAGTGGACCATACTGGCAAACAAACTGCAAATAAATAAAATAAAATGAATAAATAATAACCAAACTAATGTTAGTATTAACATAATGGAACATAATATTGATTAATCCAAATACATATTAAGGTATATTATGTGGAACACAACAATAAATAACATAACAGTAAGTATGTTAACAGCAAACCAGTATGAAATAACCCATAAGGCCAACATAACAGTTAGTTTAACAGAATATATTAATATTAAATCATAATAATAAATAATATTAATAAATTTAAGAAAAGGGGTGGGAGAAGAGAGAAAAACATACCATTAGTGAAATCGCAAATGATATTACTACACATACTGCTAATACATACTTCTACAGGTGTGCAGTGTCAGTTGTGAGTACAGTGACTCTAATTCTTCTATAGATGATGTTGCATGTACATACATCTCAAGCTGCTAGCATGGGGCAGTATGGGCCAAGCACTAACAAATGCAGGTGCACAACTACACGGGACTGCTTCACATATTGTGCACATACATTACTACCAAAGTGTTCTGTAAATGGATTTGCAAATACATTGCATTCCAGGTAATCATTTATCTGCTAATCGAAGACCAGACACATTGGGCAGTTTTCATTACATTATGAAGAATTGTGACAGTTGAGATGTATGTTTGTGTACATTAAGTAGCTAGACAGCTGCTCATGTCTTAGTTGGCTGGCATAGGAGTAGGACCCTAAAGCTGTGACTCCAGGGGACATGTGCACTTACTGTAACAATTGACTGCATTCACATTAGAACACACATGCAATGAATACAGCCCTAATGCAGTTATTTGAACACATTACTTATCAAAGCACAATCCTGCTTTAAATTTCATTGTTATTGTTCCTTCAGATCTGTCACTTATACACACAATATCTACCCAGACTGTGGGCTACCTTATCTATATACTTTGTTCCTGGAGTGGGAGGAATAGAGAGCATTATTTGACTGAAAGCAGCCTGAAGGCAGTCCTGAACTATACTGTGGGTTATGCAATGCATTTATCAGGCAATTACTTTTGCATTCTTTATTAATTTCATTTTTACAGTTGACTGGAGTCACATTAGAATACACATGCAGTGAATACTGCCCTATTGCAGTTATTTGCACATGTTACTTATCAAACCACAATCCTGTTTTACACTTTATTGTTATTCTTCTTTAGAATCTGTGAATTATACACATGATATCTGCCCAGAATGTGAGCTATATACATTGTTCCTGGAGTGAGAGGAATAGAGAGAATTATTTAACTCATAGTGGCCTGAAGACAACTCTGAACCATGCTGTGGGTTGTGCAATACATTTATCAGTCAATTACTATTCCATTCTTTATTAATTTCCTTTTTACAGTTAGCTGGAGTCACATTAGAGCATACATGCAGGGAATACAGCCCTATTGCAGTTATTTGCACACATTACTTATCAAAGCACAATCCTGCTTTAAATCTTATTGTTTATTGTTATTGGTATTATTTATTGTTTACTTCACTACAGTTATCAGAAATTATCCGTACTTACCACACTTGTGGTCCATCCTGGCCAGGTGCCCTGCATGAGACTAGACATTGCAAGCCTATTAAGTTGCAGCTGTTGGAAGAGGAGGAAACTATTATGCATGCCAGTTTTACATGGATTTATCATGCATATTAGTAAAGTAGTAGCAAACATGCCTACATATCTGTGGGCTGTGGGGCATGCCAGCCCTAGCCTCTTGGAACCAGGTGTCCAAGGTTCCCCTCTTCCTTTGCTTCAGGTCATCATAGTGGTGACAACACTGCCCAACAGTGCAGGGGATACCAGTAGCACTGTCAAGTTCCCTGGCCAATCAATCCCGGGCTTTATCTTTACATTCTGAGCCTGGTTAATCAACTTGCAACAGCCAGGATTCATAGTTTTGGACCAGGTGTCCAACAAACACTCCAGACTCCTGCATACCCCACCTCTGCGACCAAAAGCACGCTCCTTCACCAACACCACCAGGTATATCTACAGTTTACAAAGACTCCTATGAATGCTGCAGAATTCCCACCTATTGGCTTTAATATAGGCTGTTTTCCTGCTGTTACACCTCATACTGTAACATTCAAAAAAGTGCCGCATTGCTTAGTGTCACACAAACCAGCTTAGAGGAGCAGAGCATCATGAAAACTCACACAACCGTTTTTCAGCAGAACTTAGCAATGCACAAACAGGAATAGCTATTGAGCATGTTTAAGCAGTGCTTATCATTGCGCAGCTTTTCCAAATGTAACAATTTTGTTTTTTGAATTAAACCCCCCTTTTAGGTCACCTCACACATTTTCACAACAATAAATGTAAAAAGGTATGACTGATCAGGACTTGAACCTGGGACCTACTACACTTTAGGCCATGACTCCAACTATGTAGTTACTTAGTGAAAATTCCAGTATAACTTTACATATACTACTAAGCTACCTGTGAGCATTGCTAAGCACCATGCTCAGCTGCGCAAATGGGCATTCACAATAGAAAATTTTAAAAAACCTAGACAATAATAAATAATTAATTACATCTGGTTACTACTTTTAGATGTCTGGTAGATGCCACCTGTGTATGTGTAAGCACAGCTCCTCACTGCTGCCATCCACACCATGCAAATGGGCATTAAAAAGAAAAATAAATAAATAAAAACTTACATCTGGTGTCTATTTTTAGATGTCTGGCAGGTGTCAGCTGTGTATGTGTAAGTGAAGCTCAGCACTGATGCACTCTACATCATGCAAACAGCCATTAAAAAAACATAAAAATATTACAATTCACACATATTTCTACACTAGCAGGGTACATCACAAGGATTTTTATCATATGCAATAACATCTATCCAGGAATTTCCTGGACAACCCACAACCATGGGACAGTCTCCACACCACTACCTACATGGATTCAATATCTGTGTTACTATGATCTCCCCTGGTAGTGTGCCATGATTAATATGCATGGTGCGCTGCTGAGGGGGAACAGTGGCCATGTACATAGGTACATTCCATGTAGGCCCTATGCAGAGCCTACATGGATTTTATTGAATCCTAGGGAAGGACTTGAAAATATTACATCTCTCCAACCACAATGTTTGAATAATGTTATTAATTTATTTCTATAAAGGGGAGATGATTTCACATTTATATACCATATGTATCTGGTCATCTGTTACCTCAGAATCACATCTCCAACATATAATTATTCTTGATTTCTACATAACTGTAACCTTGTTCTGTGTAACAAATGTTCTATGCAAGAACTTCCAGATGAAAATTTTCCAGTATAAAGAGCAAGTAGGTTTTTTTATACGGACTTTAATGCTATATTTTTATCTTCATCTGTAAAGTTTCTGTTATTAATTTTTCTGGAAAAATTCCAAAAAGTATTGTCTAAGTGTAAGAAGCCTAATCTAGGAATTCTATCAATCACTGATAAGTAAGATTTATTTTCATTTTCTTTATTATTAATATTAATTAGGAATTCCAGTATTTGGGGGAAAGATTTCTTACGTAAGTTAAATATCTTATTTATTTTTTCAGTTTACAAAATCCCTTCATTTGTGTTACTTACTTATTAGAATTGTATTTGTATCTAGGCATTAAGTTTTCAACAGAATGTATTTCAGTTTTTTTTTTTAAAATGATTCCATTAAAATTAATTTATTTAGTTCTTTTAGAAATATTATTCGAGTGAAATTGTGAGTTTCTAAACATTCATTTGTTTATGCTGTTGGAAAAATTGGAAAGATATTCTGCCGGATTCACAATGGCTTGCACGGAGTGTACGAGTAGAGTAAGACTCCATGCAGCCATCATGTCCAAAGAGCGATCCAGGAACAGCTTGTAGGGGCGTGTAAGAGAGCTCCTAAAATGTCTCCTGCATGGACAGGGCTGGGATATGCAAATTACCTCACTTGCAGCCAAAAGGCATGCAAATGAGGTAAGTTTGCGATCCAGGAAGCACAAACCTGTCCGAGTAGGAGCGGTGTTAGCTGCAGAAATGTACTCAGTTGACAACTGAGTACCATTCTGCAAATAGCACAATGGAGCCTTGTCAGCTCCAAATAAAGGTTGCATATGGTTGAGGAAGCATGCCAATGGCCAAATATATGGCCTATGGAAATGTTCCCAGCGATTTCCGATGTTTAAACATAGCGCAGCACCGCGCAAATGGGGGGCACTAAAAAAATCATAAAATAAGAAAATAAAAGCCACAAACGTGGAATCTAAGAAAACTGTTAAATTACAATGTAAGGGAATACCAGGCTAAAGACAACATGGCCAGCAAGTAGGGGTTGCTAAGGGGAGAAGCCCAGTCTAAGACATGTAACCAAGCATTAGTAGGCAATCCTATGTAAATGAGTGTTAGGATAGTGAATCCCACTTCTACATAGCAAATGAGCACAGTCAGTGGAGTGTAGGAGTAGGATATGAGGAGTAACAGAGTAGGAGATAGGTGACATCACAAGGGGGGTATGTATGAAAGTAGTGAAGCTCATAGGAGCAGAGTGGCATGTGTCAGCTGTAAGTTAGATATCATGGAAAGAGGTGTGTCAACAGGTAGGCCAGGGAAAGCCAAGAAATGGAAGGTGTATACTGTGGATAACACCAAGGTTTCTTGCTGAGCGGGTATGTGTGCGTGTGCACGCCTGTAAACCCGAGTAAGACAGAGTGCACTTGTAAAAGCGTGAGTGCGTGCGTGTAAGCTGGAGTAAGCATGTATAAGGCTGTTTAAAGACTTGTAAGTGCATTTGCGCTGGTGTGTGTGAGTTTTAACCCGAATAAGCAAATTGTAGTCTGTCTAAGCATGTGTGCATGCGTGTGAGCTGCTGTGAGCGTGTTTGCGCTTGTATGCGTGTTGCTCCCCCCTGAGGAAACAGAAAGGAAAAAGGAAGCACAGCAAATAGTAGGAAGCTACCAGGGAATACAAGTAGAGCTAGCAGCTGAAAACAATCAGAATCAGGCAATTACACAGGCAGAACACTAGCCCAGCCCAGCACTTAAAACTCTGCAAACAACAGTGCAGTTTGTTTCTCTCAAGAGACACTGCAACACTGGAGTAAGCTACTAGAAGTGAAAACTGAAAAAGCTTCACTCAGACAGAAAATGCTAGGGGCTACCATTGCTGTTATAAGGCGACATATGCAACATGCTGAGGGTGGTGACAATGCAAATGCTGCTGGACAACACACAGTGAGGAGACGGAGAAGAGTGTACAGGCCCAAGGTCACCTACCAGGGGTTACATGAGCTGGAGGTAGTGGAGCGCTATAGAGTGGACAGAGACCTCCTGCAGCAAATTGTTGAGCTGTGCAGGCAATGCCTCACACATAGAACCAACAGAGGGGAACCCATCCCAGTGGAAACCAAGGTATGTGTTGGCCTAAGAATACTAGCAACAGGTACCTTCCAGAGACCAACTGGTGATATGATGGGGATATCACAGGCATCAGCATCCAGGGTACTGCACCAGTTCCTGGATGCCATGTCAGCACGCCAATGATCATGTATATTTCCCCAATTACCGTGAGGTATTGGCCAGCGATATGCATCTCTTCCAGCAAATAGCAGAATACCCTGAGGTAGTGGATGCAATAGATTGCACGCATATACACATCAAAGCACCAGCCGGTGAGCAGAGTAGGGCCTACATTAACCGCAAGGGCTTCCCCTCCATCAACTGCCAGGTCGTGTGTGATGCCCAGGGCATAATAATGAATGTGTGTGCTGGCTGCCGTGGAAGCTACCATGATTCCCATATCTGGCATCTGACGCAGCTGTACCAGACATTTGCCAATGGGGACATCCCACATGGTCACTTAGTGGGGGATGCTGGCTATGCACTGGAGCTGTGGCTGATGACACCCATCAGAAACGCACACACACCTGAACAGGAATGCCATAATGAGGCACATGCACAAACACGAAATGTAATTGAGTATGTGTTTGGGTTGCTCAAGTCACGGTTCCGGTGCCTGGACACATCTGGTGGAGCCTTGCAATACTCACCAACTACATGTACCCAAATTGTCATGGTATGTGCTATGCTACATAATATGATTCTGCAAAAACAGCTGCAGCAGGACCAGCATAGGCCTGGGCCAAACAGCCCCCCACCATTGGCAAGGCCATCACAGGCAGAGCGTGACTCGGAGGAGGAACAACCTGAGCCTGCCCCAGTAGGCAGAAGGAGGCGTGCCCAGTAAGCCTTGGCCTTGGCAAAGAGGCAACGCATAGCACATACACTGGCTCAGTAGGAACCCTGGAAATTATACCTCTCTCTGACTCCTACATATAGTGAAAGGGATGCCTAAGTTGACACAACCTGCTTTCAAACATGTGCAGGGAGTGTAGTATGTGCATCCGACATAGGCAGCCCTGCAGCACCACCTGAGGCATGATGGCCATGTGTTAAGCAATGTAAGGTAGTGCTAAACAGCATTTACCACCATGTAGTATATGCAAACTGGATGTCCTTGAGTATCATCCTACCCTCACCAAACATGATGCCACAATATGAAGACAAGATGATCAATTACAACAATTGTCTTAAGTATTGGAGTCAGTGAAAGGGGATCCAATGCCTGTCAGCCTGGGATGACATGCTCGACAAGACATGATGCTTCGCTAGGGATGGCTTTCACCTGTCACCTGTGGCCTTTTGGATATTGCCAAAGGCTCTTGTCACCCCCATAGTGCCTTTTTTAGGTAAGGTTAAAAAGACAAACCCACCTCCATAGGTATCACAAGGGATAAGAAACTAGAAGTAATACTACTCAATGCCAGAAGTCTAAACTTCAAGATGCACGCACTCCAAACTCTCCACAGCATGGAGAATGCTGATATCTGTGCAGTAACAGAAACCTGGTTTAAGGCTCCCAAGAGCACCCTAGCACTGGAACCTTAGTTTGAGAGACAGTCTTACAGAACTATCTGCAAATATATAGAGCTGAGTATATTTTTCTGTATTTTTCTGTATTATAGAGCTAAATTGTTTGCTTAGATATCTGTTGTATGTATATATATATATATATATATATATATATATATAGAGAGAGAGAGAGAGAGTGAGAGAACAGTATATATTTTTTGGCTTTATAATTTGCACATTCCTCACATCTGTGTTGAAACTGTTTTTCCCCACCCCCTTCATTTCCTGCCTTGTCTTCAGCTATATAATTGAGCTAGGGTTGTGTGTCCTGTTAATTAACAATCTGCATTCAAACTGGAACCTTAGTTTGAGAGACAGCCTTACAGAACTATCTGCAAATATATAGAGCTGAGTATATTTTTCTGTATTATTCTGTATTATAGAGCTAAATTGTTTGCTTAGATATCTGTTGTATATATATATATATATATATATATATATATATATATATATATATATATATACATATAGAGAGAGAGAGAGTGAGAGAACAGTATATATTTTTTGGCTTTATAATTTGCACATTCCTCACATCTGTGTTGAAATTGTTTTTCCCCACCCCCCTCATTTCCTGCCTTGTCTTCAGCTATATAATTGAGCTAGTGAAGTGTCCTGTTAATTAACAATCTGCATTCAAACTGGAGCCTTAGTTTGAGAGACAGCCTTACAGAACTATCTGCAAATATATAGAGCTGAGTATATTTTTCTGTATTATAGAACTAAATTGTTTGCTTAGATATCTGTTGTATATACATGGTGCTGATCCAAATATGGTGATGACAATCCAATGAAATAATCCAATTCAACGAAAAACCAAGAACAGCTTTATTTACAAACGTAAGCGCTTTCACGGAGATGTATTCCGCTTCTTCAGACGTACTACTAAACACTCATACATTTTCTCTTATATAGTACCACACAATTAATTAATCATTCAATAATTCAATAATTAACCCTCGTAATTGCAAAATTACAAAATTGTAAAACAGGGTTGGTAAAAACAATACCAATGCATAGTATAAAAAAGAAGAACACTTCTCAGTACATATACACATAAATATGAATATAGATAGTGAATCTTCGTTGATTACCATATAGAAAAAAAGGCATAAATAAAATATTATAAAAAAGTTATAAAATATTATATTATAATATTGTAAAACACAAAATACAAAACAGGCAAGATAAAGGGAAGAAAGTATAATACATATGACTAAAGTGTGATTTATGAAAATGTGTATATAACCTAAAAATACATGTATTATATTTACTACTTAAGAGACCTTGCTTTAAGCATGGGCTTAAGAGAAACAGTCTCATTAAGCCCACTATCCTTGAGTGCAGCAAGTCTGAGAATCCACCTAACTTCAGCCTGTTCAGTCAGGTTAGTAATATCACCTAACCTAATATTGGTATTCTGTACATGTAACACTTGAAATTTAAAAAAACATGTTCCTTGCCCTTATGAAGAGTATGTTTGGCTAGGGCGCTATATTCATGTTGTCTGGAGAGACAATAAATGTGGTCCCTTATGCGCTCTCTAAGTGTTCTGTTCGTTTTGCCCACATAGAAACAAAAACATGTTTCACAGTGGGCCACATATACTACATTTTTAGCATTACAGTTAGAGTGGCACCTAATTTCCCATAACCTACCAGTATCAGGATGTTTAAAGAATCTGGACTCATCTATACAACTACATTGGACACATTTACCACATTTCTTTGTCCCTAGATATGGTTGGTTATGCTGCATCCTACTATCACTTAAATCAGTGTAACACAAATGCTGTTTGAGACTTTTCATGTTTCTGTACGTGTATAACGGATAATTACCTACCAATTTTCTAGTCCTATTATCAACCATAAGCATATTCCAATTATTAGAAATAGCTTGTTTGACAATGTGTAAATTCATACTATAGGGTAGTATCACATGTGGTTTAATTAGGCTACCATTATTACTGATACTTGAAATTGTCTGGGTTCTGTTAGAGTAATATGGTCTGGCTCTAGTTTCTCTAAACTTATGTTCTATGGTATGAACACTATCCGCCTCTCCAACATTGTATCCTCTAGTTAGGAGGCTTCCTTTTAACTTATCCAGCTCAACATGTAATGAGGTATCATCACAGCAAAGCCTAGACACTCTCATAGTCTGTCCCTTGACTATATTATTAAAGACTTTTGGATCGTGCATACTAGTCCTGTGCAGAAATGCAGGTCTGTAGCATGGTTTCCTGTATATCTTGGTCAAGTACTAATTATTGTGTTGATAAATGGTCATGCCAAGGTAATTAATGCTGTTCATCGAGAACTCCAGAGTAAACTTTAGAAAGCCCCCCCAAGCTATTAAGATGTTGTAAAGAATCTATGAGGAGTGTATCTGGTCCTTTCCACAGGAAAAATATATCATCTACAAAACATCTGTGGCTATTAAGATGTTGTAAAGAGTCTATGAGGAGTGTATCTGGTCCTTTCCACAGGAAAAATATATCATCTACAAAACGTCTGTAAAAGATGATACTACAATGGTTCAACATAATCTCCCTTTCCCAGGCCACCATGACCAGATTCGCATAAGTATTAGCACAACTAGTGCCCATGGCCACACCTCTTTTCTGTCTATAGAGTTTGTCTTGAAACAGAAAGACATTGTTATCTAAAACTTGTTCTAGTAGTAAGCAGAGTAAATCTGCCTTATCCACTGACATGAAATCTTGTCCCAACAATAATAAATTACTTGGGACTTGGACTGTTTTTGAAATATATATATATATATATATATATATATATATATATATATATATATATATATATATATATATATATATATATATATATATATATATATATATACATATATATATATAGAGGTATATATATAGAGAGAGAGAACAGTATATATTTTTTGGCTTTATAATTTGCACATTCCTCACATCTGTGTTGAAAATGTTTTTCCCCACCCCCCCTCCCAGTTCTTGGTTGTAGTTTAAATTTGGTGGCTTTTGCAGTGCCTGCCCCACTGTAGATTTGATCTAAGACACTCCACCAGGCCCATCTCTTTACAGCATTCTACCTAATTAACCCTTTCTGCACTTGCTTTTAGTCCTTTTTAATTTAATTACATTTTTTCAAACTGTGTGTGGACTAATATTGCTACATATTCAAGTGTGCAAGCTTGCACTGCATGTGAATTCTATTTACTACTGCTTTTGCTACTTTTCTGAAAAAAAAATCATCTGCTTTTACTGTACTTGTGTTTCTTCCTACTTTATTTTGCTTTTGCATCATCTTAAAAGTATTCAATTGTATTTATTACTGCTTGGTGTAACTCATTCTAAGCCTTTCAGTTTCAACACTTCGGCTTCAGACCAGTTGTTTTACATTGAGAGGGTTTGTGGTCTGCACTGTAGTGGCAGAACAGGTAGCTTACATCCTTCTAAGTTGGGAACTGCTGATTGAGGGCTCAGTGTCTGTTATTCTAAAAGTGTATTAATTCTGGTTTAAGCACTTGGGCTTTCAGGCCAGTTATTTTACATTAAGAGGGTTTGTGGTCTGCACTCTTGTGGGAGGAGAGACTGGACTCTGCCCTTCTGAGCTGGGAATTTCTGGTTAAAGGCTTATAGTGCATGCATATCTGAACTGCTTCTTACTGAAATTGGGACACCTTGTTTGCTGTAGCATAGACTAGATCCAGGCCTGCTGAAACTAGCTTTGTTTGTATAGCTTGAGCACTAATCCTGGTATTCTTTAAAGTATTCAATTGTATTTGTTACTGCTTTGTAGTAACTTGATTAAAGTGTAGCTATCATTCTAAGTCTTTTGGATTAAGCACTTGGGCTTAAGACCAGTTGTTTTACATTAGGAAGGTTTGTGGCATGCACTGTGGTGGCAGGACAGGTAGCTTTCATACTTCTAAGTTGGGAACTGCTGATTGAGAGCTCAGTGTCTGTTATTCCTAAAGTGTATTAGTTCTGGTTTATGCACTTGGGCTTCAGGCCAGTTATTTTACATTAAGAAGGTTCGTGGTCTGCACTCTTGTGGGAGGAGAGGCTGGACTCTGCCCTTCTGAGCTGGGAATTTCTGGTTAAAGGTTTATAGTGCCTGCATATTTGAACTGTTTCTTACTGAAATTGGTACACCTTGTTTGCTGTAGCATAGATTAGATCCAGGCCTGCTGAATCTAGCTTTGTTTGTATGCTTGTTGTTTGTTTGCTTGTTATTTCCCTGGAATGCTAATTCCACCTAAAACACGGCTTTTCAGCACTTCTGTGGATCCCTAGTGATATCTGCATTGCTTACTGTACTTATTTCCTTGTTTCACTTGAAAGAAAGTTACTGTTTGTCGTTTTTGCATTTAAGTTACCTGTAGCACATTGTACTTAAGTTACCTGGCACTTGCTCAGTAAAGCAATTATATAAGTCAGCACTCAAAATTAAAAGCATTACACCCTCACTCCCCATTGGCCCTTGTTTTCAATTATAAAGGAATTCCCAATATTATTCTAGCATGTCCAAAGGTCAGTTGTCAATCTCCTCTCCGGTCCAGCTGGTGAATCTTGGAATCTTGAGGCAATATTACAGCTGCCTCATGTACACAGACAACCCTCTCCTCCTCCCAACAAATTCCAACACATGGGAGAAATGCAACCATATAGCCAAACTGGAGGCTAAGCTCTCTCAACT
Organism: Protopterus annectens; assembly: GCF_019279795.1. NCBI lineage: Eukaryota > Metazoa > Chordata > Ceratodontiformes > Protopteridae > Protopterus > Protopterus annectens. The sequence continues at coordinate 830,613,962 of NC_056730.1, read as the reverse complement.
AGTACTGGCATAACCAGTCAGGAGGAGAAGGAAACCACACTCACTACAATTCCAGTCTCACATAGACCTACCACGACAGCAAACCAAACACATAATCAAACAAAAACATACTCGGAGGCTCTAAATAAAGATCTGCCTAAGCAGCAGAGACCTACAAAGCAGATACCCAAGCAACTGCTACCCCAAAACAAAACACGCGCAACACATATCTCAAAAAGCCAGTGTGCCGAACAGTCACAGCCCTTAAGGCTAAACAACACACCTGATACACTTGTAATAGGTGACTCTATCGTCAGGCACACTGACGTCCCACTCACCAGGTTGAACAAGGAGAAGGTCACGGTGAGCAGCCTGTCGGGTGCTAGGATCCGCCATGTAACACAAGCACTCAGGTCACTCCAAGGCAAGTAAAAATATGACTCAGTCATTGTCCATGCTGGTGTGAATGACCTGAGACGTACCTCCCTGGAATACATGAAAAGAGACATAGAGGAGCTCTCTGAGCATGTAGCCCAGGCCGGTATGACCCTGACCTTGAGTAGCATCTTACCCTCACCAAGAATGATGCCACAATATGAAAACAAGATGATCAATTTCAACAATTGGCTTAAGTACTGGTGTCATTCAAAGGGGATCCAGTGCTTGTCAGCCTGGGATGATATGCTCGACAAGCCACGATGCTTCGCTAGGGACGGCTTGCACCTGTCACCCCTGGGCTTTCGGATATTGGCAAAGGCTCTTGCCACCCCCATAGTCCCTTTTTTAGGCAAGGCTCAAAAGGCAAACCCACCTCCATAGGTATCACAAGGGATAAGAAACTAAGAGTAATGCTACTCAATGCCAGAAGTCTAAACCTCAAGATGCACACACTTGAAACTCTCCTTAGCATGGAGAACATCGATATCTGTGCAGTAACAGAAACCTGGTTCAGGGCTCCCGAGAGCACCCCAGGACTACCAGGTTATACCTCATACCATGTTTTCAGCCCCAAAACTTGGACCGAACCACAAAAGGAGGGGGAGTATCGATATTCATCAAAGATACCCACACCTCCAGGTTGGTGGCAAAGCACGAAGCATCAGAGACTATCCATGTGCAACTAACAGTGGGTAAAACAGCCTTCCTGTTTATAGCCTGCTACAGACCACCCTCCCAAACCCAGGAACCCCATTCGGCCTTCCTGAGAACACTGGAAAATATGAAGGTCTCTCCAAACACCATTATATTGGGCGACTTCAACTACCCAAACATAGACTGGGAGCATTACTCTAGCTCCAACAACCTAGCCCAAAGGTTCCTAGAATTCATAAACTCAAATGCTATGGAACAACTTGTTACCACTCCCACAAGAGGGGGAAAACATACTGGACCTGATCATCACCAACATGGGGACTCTATGCTCCAGACCAGAAGTGTATCCCTCACTGGTAAGATCAGACCATAAACTGATATCACTGGATATTCACATCCTGACCCCACTCCCTGCCCAGAATACCACAGTGAAAAACTTCTCTAAAGCAAATTTCACACTCCTCAAAACCGAGGTGGAATCCTTCAAAGCCCCCCGGGCCTGTGGAAAATATGGCAAGACCGCAGAATTCTTTATAAATGCATTCTATGAACACCTTCAGGAATGCATGGATCATACAATCCCATATAAAACCAAGACCCAATCTTCCAAAGGCAGACAGCCTGTCTGGTGGACCCCAGCCATAAACAAACTATACAATAGAAGGAGGAAGCTACTACATGATAGAGCAAAATCCCAAAAAGGGAAGGCATCTCTGATCAGTATTAGCAAAAAACTAAGGGCACTCATAAAATTGCCTAAGGCCAGCTTCGAGAGAAAAATTGCACATGACACTAAGGATAATCACAAGGCTTTCTTTAGTTATGTTAGGAACCTGGGTGGGAATTCCCAGATATGCTCAGAATTAGTCCAAAATGACAAAAAATACACCGAACACACAGACATTGTCAACATCCTAGATCACAGGTTCAGCACAAACTCCCCCCACCCTCCCCACCAAAAGGGCAAATATCTATCCCAGCAGAGTGCTGCCCCCCTGACATCTCAGATGCTCAGGTAAGAGCCGCCCTCTCCAAAGCAAAAAACACAGCATCAATGGGACCAGACGGTGTCCCAGGCTGCATCCTACATGAACTCCAAGAAGAGCTAAACCCAAACATAAAACTACTGTTCAATCTCAGCCTTATTACAGGATATGTACCCAAAGAGTGGCGTACAGCAACAGTGGTCCCTCTCCACAAAGGTGGTGCCTCAACAGACCCTGGAAACTATCGCCCCATAAGCCTGACTAGCTTGGTCTGCAAAGCTATGGAAAGGATCATCATGGACCTCATAAATAAAGATATTGGGGACCTACAGACACTGGATCCTACCCAGTTCAGCTTTGTTAAGGGCAGATCCTGCCTCTTAAACCTGGTTGACTTATTTGAAACAGTCAGCAAGGCCATTGACGAAGGGAAGGTGGTCCACACAGCCTACCTGGACCTCGCAAAAGCCTTCAATACAATACCCCACTCGGGCATTATAGATAAGCTCACCAGCTTAAATATAAACCCCCATGTCACTAGATGGGTTGCAAACTGGCTCAAGGACAGAACCCACATGGTTAGAATTGCTGGAGCCATGTCAGACTCCAAACTAGTTACAAGTGGTGTCCCACAAGGCTCAGTCCTGGGACCTCTCTTGTTCGGTATATATTTCTCGGAGGTACAGGCCAACATGGAAGGACTGTGGCTGACCACATTCGCAGATGACTGCAAACTGGGCGCCATAATCGACTCTCCAGCCGACACAAGCATCCTCCAAAAGGGCCTCATAGAAACAGACAACTGATGCCAGAGCCATGGCCTCAAGCTAAACGCCAAAAAGTGTATAGTCATCCCCTTTGGCAAAAACAAAGTGCCCACAAATTACCACATAGGTGATAATCCATTAAGTACAGAAGAAGTAATTAGGGGAACTGGGGACCCAAGTTGATAGCAATCTCTCATTTGACAACCACGTGGCCTAAGTGGTTAGAAAAACATTTTATATAGCCCACCTAATCATGAAGGGATTCACATCTAGATTAAGGGAGGTCATCGTGCCTCTTTACTTATCCCTCATCAGGCCCATAATCGAATACAATGCCCTTTTTGGGATGTACCTTACCAAACACCTGCAGCAACTGGAAAGACCCCAAAAGTACCACACCAAGAGGATCAAAGGGCTCAAACAGATGTCATATGCTGCCCGGTTAAAGAAACTCCAGCTCTACTCAGTGGCATACCGCTTGCTCAGAGGCGACCTCTGCCTGACGTATAAAGCCATGTCCAACCCGGAATTAAGGGACATGCTGCACCTCAAAAAATCCAAATCCCATCGAGCTCGCTCGAGACTTGAACCTCAGCACTGAAATAAATAGGACATGCTGGAGGGACTGATTCATAACCCAGAGGCTCCCTTCACTCTGGAATAAAATCCCAGTCCAGGTTAGGCAGAGTCCCTCATTGACTCTCTTCAAGAGGAATCTTGATGAGTGGATGGGAGATCGTAGGTTTACCCCAGGTATCACTTCTGTGTCACTGTTAGACAGAGGCACAGTATACTAACCTCGAAAAAGGGAATAGCAAAATTAATTTAAAATGGGTGGGGAAAGCCAAACATACTCTGGCTAGGCTTATAAATACCCTAGGGCAGATAGCCTAGTATGTACTTATGAACCTATGAACCTATAACAGGTTACACCTCATACCATGCTTTACAGCCGCAAAATATGGAACAAACTACAAAAGGAGCATAAGTATCAATATTTGTCAAAGATACCCACACCCCCAGGTTGGTGGCACAGCATGAAGCATCAGAGACTATCCATGTGCAACTAACATTGGGTAAAACACACTCCTCAAAACTGAGGTGGAATCCTTCACAGCCCCTGTGCCTGTGGAAAATACGGCCCAGACCTCAGAACCCATTATAAATGCATTCTATGAACACCTTCAGGAATGCATGGATCATGCAATCCCAAATAAAACCAAGATCCAATCCTCCAAAGGCAGGCATCCTGTATGGTGGACCCCAGCCATAAAAAAAACATACAATACAAGGAGGATACTACTATATGATAGAGCAAAATCCCAAAAAGGGAAGGCATCTCTGATCAGTATTGTTGAAAAACTACGGCCACACATAACATCGTCTAAGGCCATCATTGAGATAAAAATTGTACAGGACACTAAGGATAATCACAAGGCTTTCTTTAGTTATGTTAGGAACCTGGGTGGGAATTCCCAGATATGCTCAGAATTAGTCCAAAATGACAAACAATACACCAAACCCACAGACATTGCCAACATCCGAGCTGACAGGTTCAGTGCAAACTCCCCCCCCCCACCAAAAGGGCAAATATCTATCCCAGCAGAGTGCTGGTCCCCTGACATCTCAGATGCCCAGGTAACAGCCAGCCTCTCCAAAGCAAATCACACAACATCAATGGGACCAGACAGTGTCCTGGGCTGTGTCCAACATGAACCCCAAGAAGAATTGAACACAAACATAAAACCACTGTTCAGTCTCAGCCTTACCACAGGATATGTACCCAAAGAGCAGTGTACAGCAACAGTGGTCCCTCTCCACAAAGGTGGTGCCTCAATGGATACTGCAGACTATTGGCCCAGAAGCCTGACTAGCTTGGTCTGCAAAGCTATGGAAAGGATCATCATGGACCTCAAAAATAAAGATATTGGGGACCTACAGACACTGGATCCTACCCAGTTTGGCTTTGTTAAGGGCAGATCCTGCCTCTTAAACCTGGTTGAGTCATGTGAAACAGTCACCAAGGTCATTGACGAGGGGAAGGTGGTCCACACAGCCTACCTGGACCTCGCAAAAGCCTTCCATACAATACCCCACTTGGTCATTATAGATAAGCTCACCAGCCTCAATATAAACGCCTATGTCACTAGATGGGTTGCAAACTGGCTCTAGGACAGAACCCACATGGTTAGAAATGCTGGAGCCATGTCAGACTCCAAACCAGCTACAAGTGGCATCCCACAAGGCTCAGTCCTGGGACCCCCCCTTGTTTGGTATATATTTCTCGGAGGTAAAGACCAACAGAGAAGGACTGTGGCTGAACAAATTTGCAGATGACTGCAAACTGGGCGCCATAATCGACCCACCAGCTGACACAAGCATCCTACAAAAGGGCCTCATAGAAACAGACAACTGGTGCCAGAGCCATGTCCTCAAGCTAAACGCTAAAAAGGGTATAGTCATTCCCTGTGGCAAAAACTAAGTGCCCACAAATTACCACATAGGTGGTAACCCATTAAGTATGGAAGAAGTGATAAGGGACCTGGGGACCCAAGTTGATAGCAATCTCTCATTTGACAACCACATGGCCAAAGTGTTTAGAAAAACATTTCATATAGCCCACCTAATCATGAAGGTATTCACATCTAGATCAGGGGAGGTCATTGTGCCTCTTTACTCATCCCTCATCAGGCCCATAATTGAGTACAATGCCCCTTTTGGGATGTACCTTATCAGACACCTGCAGCAGCTGGAAAGACCACAAAAGTATCTCACCAGGAGGATCAAAGGGCTCAAACACATGCCATTTGCTGCCCGGTTAAAGAAACTGCAGCTCCACTCAGTGGCATACCGCCTGCCCAGAGGTGATCTGTGCCTGATGTATAAAGCCATGTCCAACCTGGAATCAATGGACATGCTGCACCTTGGAAAATCAGAATTCCATCAAGCTATGCGCTCAAGAGACCTGAACCTTAGGACTGAAATAAATAGGACATGCTGTAGTGACAGATTCATAACCCAGAGGCTCCCACCACTCTTAAGTCAACTCCCACTCCAGGTTAGCCAGAGTCCCTCATTGACTCTCTTCAAGAGGAATCTGGATGAGTGGATGGGAGATTGTAGGTTTACCCTGGGTATCGCTTCTATGTCACTGTTAGACAGAGGCACAGTATACTAACCTTGAAATATGTCAAGGCAAACTCCACTTAAAATGTGTGTTGAAAGCCAAGCACACTCTGGCTAGGATTATAAATGCCCTAGGGCAGATAGCCTAGTATGAACCTATGAAGAGAATCACACACACCAACTAATACAACTGTGGTCAATGTGGAGTAATGTTTGGCAATGTCCACCCAAGTTGGTGAATACACAGCAATGTTGGACAAGCCTGGTTTAAGTAGACCATAACTGAACAAAATGCAACATGCTCATAGTTGCCCAACTGGCCCTTAAACAGTCTTGTCTGCTCAGTATGAACATTTAAAGCAGTGATGGGACTCAAACCCATGATACTGTGCACTATTGTGAAAGTACTGAACCAGTACACCATGACAGTATTGCAGTGTTCAGCCAGTATGAAAGAATGTTGACAAGTCTTTGCAAACTATCCCATGGAAACCCTGCAGGCACAGCACAATCCCTGTTGAGTTATGACACAAAGGAGTCTGGCAGTAAGAACACAACATGACTTACAACACATACAGTATAAATGTCAATATTGGTCATGTTCACACACAGCCACAAATGTAGTGGACTTCAGATCACAACATATGGAAAGGTCACACTGGGCATGCTCACACACTTGGATAAATGAGACATATGTCAGGCAACAAACCATGGAAAGCCTGAACTGGGCATGCTCACACACTTAGGCCATGTCTGAGTATAGCAGTTGGCCACACATATCTGGCAGTTGTATGTGTTAAGCCAGGAACCTCCCACGATCCAGCAATCTGCCCTGTGCACACAGTTAAATGACAACAGACACATATATTAATATACTGGAACCCTGTCATGATCAAACATGTTATGCAGATACACAAGTTGTTCATAGAAACTGGGAAAGCTATGGCTATAAAGACCTGCAAACAGTATCAGCAACAAATATTGTGCATCCCCAACATAAACAGAGGTGCAGAGGTCAATGCTAGGCTGTCTGCCCTAGGGAATTCATAAGCCTAGGCAGAGTGTATTTGGCGTCCACCTCCCCAGTAGAATAGCCTACTGTGCCTCTGTAAAGTACGTCACAGAAGGCACCCTTTAAGGCTAGTTTGCTGTGCCTCTGACAAGCAGGGACACAGTGGAGATCCCAGGGGTGACTATGCAATTTTCCATCCATGCAGCTGGATTTTGCTGGAAGAGGGTTGGCGAGGGGCTATGTCTAACTTTAATTGGGATTCAAGTCCAGAGTGAGGGGAGCCTCTGGGTAATGAATCTGTCCCTGCAGCATGTCCTATTTAGTTTTGTGCTGAGGTTTAAGTCCCTGGAGTGTGTAGCTCTAACGGTCTTGGATGTTATGAGATGGAGCATGTCCATTACTTCTGGGTTTGACATGGCTGTGTACGTCAGGCATAGATTACCTCTGAGTAGGCATTAAGCAACTGAGTAGAGCTGGAGATCCGTTAGTTGAGCTGCATAGGATATCTGTGTGTAGCCCATGGTCCTCTTGGGGAGGTACTGTTGTGGACACTGTAGGTGCTGCAGGTGTTGGGTAAGGTACACCCCAAAAGGGCCATTGTAGTCAAACATGGGCCTGATGAGTGACTAGTAGAGGGCCACAATAACCTCCCATGATCTACATGCAAACCCCCATGTGATAAGGAGGGCTATATAAAGGTCTTTGTAATGACTCTGTCAATGTGATTAGCAAAGGAGAGGTTACGATCTATGTTGGTCCCCAAATCTGTAAATACATCTTCTGTACTTAATGGATTACCACTTATGTGGTGATTTGTGTGCACCTTGTTTTCCCCAAAAGAGATGACTATGCATGTCTTAGCATTTAGCATGGGCCATGGCTCTGGCAACAAGCATCCATCTCTGTGAGACCCTTATGGAGGAAGCATGTGTCAGCTGCAGTGTTGCTTATGGCCCCCGGTTAGCAGTCATCTTTGATGTTTGTTAGACATAATCCCCCCGTGTTAGTCTGAACCTCAGAGAAGTACATACCAAACAGGACAGGTCCCACAACTGAGCCCAGTGAGACACCAATTGTACCTGGTCTGGAATTGGACATGGCACCTGCAATTCCGACCATGTGGGTTCCATCCCTGAGGCAGATAGCAACACATCTAGTGATATAGGGGTTGATATTTAAGCTGGTAAGCATATGTAGGATGCCTGAGTGGGGTATTGTGTTGCAGGCTTCTGCAAGGTACAGGTAGACTGTGTGAACTACCTTGTCCTCATCCATGGCTTCAGTAACCATTTCAAAGATATGAACTATGTGTAAGAGGCAAGATCCACCCTTAACAAGGCCGAATTGTGTATGATCCACTGTCTGGAGGCTCGCAATGTTTTTGATTATGACTTACATGATAATATGCTCCATAGCTTTTTCTACCACACTAGTCAGGCTTATGGGGTGATAGTTCCTGTGGTCCGTTGTGGCATCACCTTTGTGGAGTGGGAGCACTGTATCTGTATGCCATTCTCAGGGTACATATCCTGTAGTAAGGCTAAGTTGGAACAGTGACTTAATGTGAGTGTTCAGTTCTACTCAGAGCTCATGTAGGACACAGCCTGGGACACCGTCCAGTCCCATACATATGTTGTGTTATTTGCTATGGAGAGGGTACCTTTCACCTCTGCATCTGTGATGTCAGGGAGGTTACATTCATTTGGGATGGGCATCTGTACCCTTGGGAGGTAAGGGGGGGGCATTTGTGCAGACTCTGTCTGCCAGGGTGTAGGCTATGTCCGTATGTTTGGCATATTTTGTGCTGTTATGCAACAATTCAGAGCATATCTGTGTTGTTTCCACACATATTCCTGACATAACTAAAGAAGGCCTTGTGATTATCTGTAGTGTCTGGTCAATTTCACTGTCAAAACATGCAAGTGATGATTATATGAGGGATTGAAGTGTCTTGCCAATACTGTTCAGAGATGTCCTCCCTCTGTGGGATATTGCTCTGTTATGTAGTAACTTCCTCTTTCTGTTGTACAGCTTATATATGGCCGGCGTCAACCAGACAGGTCTCCTGTTTTGTAGGAGTCATGGTTTTATTTGGAATAGCATGATCAATGCATACCTGCAGATGCTCATACAATGCGTTTGTAAAGGATTCTGCAGATTGGGCTGTATTATCCTCCAGCACAGGGCCTTTGAAGTATTCCAGCCCAGTCTTCACAAGTGCAAAGTCTGCTTTTGAGAAATTCTATAGAGTGATTTCCTTGGCTGGAGGTGGGGACGGGATATGGATGTTCTGGGAAAATTGTTTATGGTCTGATCTTAACAATGAGGGTTCTACCTCTGGTGTGGAACATAGAGTCCCCATGTTGGTGCTGATCAGGTCCAATATGTATTCCCCCTTGTGGGTGTGGTGACTGGTTGTGCCATACCACATGGATCCACAAATTGTAGTGGCTGTAGGGTGATGTTGTTGAGGGCCTGAGTAGTATCCCCAGTCAATATTTGTGTACCTGAAGTCAACCACTATAATGATGTGTGTGAAGACCTTCATATCCTACACTGTTCCCAGGAAATCCAGGTGCGGTTCCTGGGTATGGGGGGGGTGGTCTGAACTACACACCAAACCAAAAGGTGGTTTTGCACAATGGTAGTTGTATATGTATGGCCTGTCATGCTTAGTGCAGTGGTACCAACTCAGAGATGTGTGTATCTGTGATGTATATGGATACACCCCTACTTGTTTTGTGTGTTACAAGTCCTGTGGTCATGAAGCATGGTATAGAACATAACCTGGCAGTGCCAGTGTGCAAATGTGACCCTGAACTAGTCGTCTGTTAATGCACAGATATTGTTATCCCCCATACTGAGGGATAGTAAAAGATGTACATTCCTCTTTGAAAAGACTAATGATGTCAGCACCCTATAAATACAGCAGGAGAAGGGAAATCTTCCAGTAATGCGAATAGTGCGCTGCGCTAATGCGTCTCTCTCAAGTATCATAACCTAGTGAGGTAGGGGTTTGAATCCTGCAAACGCTGTGTGTGTGGGGGGGGTGGCAGGGGGGTGTGTATGTATGCAATTCTCTGTGAAAGGAATGGCCTTCTTGAAGACTGGGATAACGCACTAAAAGATGTACATTCCTCTTTGGAAAGACTGATGATGTCAGCACCCTATAAATACAGCAGGAGAAGAGAAATCACCCAGTAACGCGAATAGCGCACTGTGCTAATGCATCTCTCTCAAGTATCATAACATAATTAGGTAGGGGTTTGCATCCTACAAATGACATGTGTGTGTTTGTCAATGTGTTGTGTGTTTTGCTTTTATTATTGTATGACATATTATTATAACAGTAATTTCAATGCACACATCAGGTATGTGTGTGCCACATACAGATATGTACCTGTGACCTTTAATAGTTCCTATGTGTGAAGCCTGCCTCATATGATTACAGTTGTTACCTTTGCCAGCATGTGCCGCAGCTTACCAGACCTTAGGCCATACATGTATGTTGGTGACAATGCAGGCTACTGCAGTGATCTGTGTCCTAGGCCAACTATATGACACACACCCATGAAAGCCTTGATAGATTAATGTGGGTGAGGGTTCATGTCTGGAGTATATCTCAGACATGTTAAAACACAGCAAAGTCTGTGAGTGATGGACATCCAGTGTAGGTGTATGGCAACTATTGCCGATATGCATACAGACACCGTCTTGCTTAGGTGATACACAGAGGGACTGCAGAATACCTTTGGAAATGTGAATATCACAGGATAGACAAGATAACACTTGTCCACATGTACACACCATTACCCGTTCTACATGATGGATGCTACCACCTACATGGTACTGTTGGAATACTATGTTAACTACATGCCGATGACAATGCTACTGTTGTGTTACAGCAATACAGCATGGCTTGGACAACAGATATCTGTCTGTATGATACCCTTGTGGTGGTTAGGTGTGTAATGTGTAGAATGCATTGTAGGCCACTGTATGCATTTGCAGTTGTGGATGGACATATCCGTAGTGTGTTGACATGTACGTGAGACTGCTATATGCCAAAGAGTACTGTTCCCAGGGATGTGTGGGGCTCAGTAAGAATGGCTACTGGTATAGTGTAGTACTGCAGGGATATCACTGACACCAGGTTCCTACATCTGTGTATCAGTTGAGGAGACACCATGTAATGACCACGGAATGTCAGGCTATGTAGGCTGTGTATAGCACCAGAATGCAGACCATTGACATATGGAAACTGTATCACCCACAGCATACTGTCAAACCATGTCATGTTCCATGCTAACCATGTTCACAAATGTACACCTGCAACTCTGTGCTGCAAACATCACACATGTACTGTCCACACCCCAACACATGCAGGCACAGGTACACACAACAGTCATGTGGCACATGTGCAGACAGTACACTTTGGGAATTAACACTGGCGTATACAAAACTACAATGACAATCATAGTTAATGCATCATTCATGCTCGAATATACCCACAACAATATCATTACACTGTACTGTTAACAACATATTATTACTACAGTGCTATATAGTCACCCACTGCATCAGCACCATGCTATCCTGTTCCTGCATCAATGTTACAGATGGCAGGAGGTGGCACAGTTTCATCATATGCACAGGGTGTGTACTTGGTTTGCCATAGTCTGCCATTGACACATCCAATCAACATGTATCTGTGTGTGTGTTAGTGAGGGACAACAGTACAACATGGGGCAATTTTGATGCAATGTGTGACATATACGGGTGTTTGTGGATAGCCAGAGACTGTACCTGCCAGGTCATACAGATCACTGTCTCTGGCCACGGACACTGTACCTGTGCCTGGCAGGGGTGCTACGGACAGTATCAGGTACTAAGCCAGACTGAGTACTGTCATCAGAAGCAGTGGTTTGTTGACTGGACACATGTCCCTGCTGGGACTGTCCAGAGCCACGTGCACATGGTCTTCTAGGACGGTGTAATGACAGCACAGACCCAGCATTGCTTGGGCTGGTACTGGCACTATGTGAGCGGCTGTAGGTTTGTTGTCATCCGCGATGACTGCCAGCTGCTGATGTTGCTGGCATATGTCCATGTCGATGCCTCAACCGTCCTGCTCTGTCCTGGCTCCTGGACATGTAGTTGTGGAACAGATCTAATGTGTCCCCCCCAACGTCTGTCAATGACCTCACTGATATTACGGATGGCAGCCGCAACGTCATGCATAGTGTCATTCATAGCGGTGCAATGTGCTCTAAGCTCCCTCAGACCCTGTCTGATGTACCGTTCCATATGTGCCTGTGCCTGCATTACAGCCCGGAACATAGATGAGGTTGAAAGACCTCTGTGGGCACGTCTGACAGGGGCAGTACAACCACGAATGCTCCCATGAGAACCCCTGGACATCTGCCTGTGTGGTACCATGTCAAGAATCCGGCCATGGCTGCTGTGAGGGGATGCATATGCCAATGATGCCACACTACCCTGGTCAATGCCCACTGTATGCTGTCCCTCAGCTAAGGACATTGGTGACAATGGAAGTATCGGCAGGATGACTGTGCGCATTGATGGGGTTGACTGCTGTGAAGTGTCGATTGGCTGACCAACGACAGACCCTGTCACCCCCCCTGTGCCATTACACATGTATCATCGTTATCACTATCCCCAGCAGTGGCTTCAGGTTCGTTGCTGCACTCCACCAGAGCAACATCAGAACCTGTGAGAGGAAGATAAGAAACACAGTTTACAAATGTGTACACGATGTTAGCACACATGCACACATGCACACATGCACACAGGCGCACATGCACACAGGTGCACATGCACACAGGCGCACAGGCACACAGGCGCACATGCACACAGGCACACATGCACACATGCACACAGGCACACATGCACACATGCACTCAAGCACACAGGCGCACAAGCATACAGGCACACAGGCACACTCCTCAGTACAGCAGATACAAACACAGACACACCTGCAATCCAATACATACACAATGCTGTTTGAGGGTGGGTGACAGTATCACAAGGAAAAACATCACTGCACATGTGTCAGCATGCAGATTATGTGTTCCACAGGAACATGCAGTGCAAGTGTAGACAGCCCTTATTAATAACAGTATACGTGTACTTGATGGTTGTGTGTAGCTGTTCAGTGATTGTCTCCACCCTGGGACACAATGTGTACAAGGACATGACAATGTTGTGCAAGTGTTACAAGCTGTGGGTGCATATATTTGCACACACACACACAACACATGACGGTGCTATGCAATAACTGCTATGTGTACTTTTGTGGTCAGTGGAACTGGATGTGGAGTAGTAACATGAGCCATGATCAACATGCTTCTTGTGGTCAGTCAACAATAATAATGTGTGCCAGCAGGCAGCTAGCATGCTGTACCTGAAGTGCAGTAACATGACTACATTCACAATTACACAGCCACATGTTACATGGGTGTGTAAGGTGGCCAATAGTGAGCATTGCCTAACATGAATGTATTATTTGTTCAAGACTGTTGCACAAAGACATGGTAGGCCTCTACCCCTCAGGTATATTATGTGTGCTGCGTAAAGGATAAGTGGGATACTGAAGGGTGGCCGTAGAGCAGGTGTCATAATTGGACATGTGTAGCAGGCTAAGGTGCAGTGTCTATGCCAACCATGTGTGTGTTGTGTACATGTGTATCAGGTATGCCTATACAATGTCCAGTACTGTGTTGCCACACGTGTGTCATGCTCTGTGTATTGCATGTGAGTGAGTCAGCTACTGAGAATAATGGTATATGCATAGTCTCACAGCAAACATGCACAGGATGCATTATGCATAGGTGTTACACGTGCACACACTACACCTCCATATGACATGCACATGTCATTAGCAATAGTATTGTTATTAGACACTCACCAGCATGGATTGGCTGCCTTGCTGTCACTCCAGAGGGACCTGCAAGCATATGACAGTGATTGCCAGTGGCCACAACTGTGCCATTGATACTGTGAGCATGATAAAGTGCAGTAGTACAACAGGTGGCTTTCACAGGTGTACAGATTGTGCTCAGAATATCAATCTTGCAGAAAAATAGGCAGGTTAACAGCTACACACACAGTACATATCTCACACATGCATAAACTACCAGTACAAACAACAGTCAACTATAGATATGGCATGTTACCTGCACACTCCATTTCAACATGCTGGGTGGCTCCGGCCTCCATGATGACACATGTTTGTGGATGCTGTTGTTATTGGCCTGGAGCCACAACACTTAGGAGGTGCTTCTCCACACTGGTGAGGGGGGGGTGGATAGGTACCACCACCTGTGGCAAGCTGTTCTCTGTGAATATCAGATGTACGCTGCTGGACATGTCTAATTAAATCACTGCAGTGATGGTGTACCTGCTCATATGTCCGCTTATGCATGCCTATGTCATTTACCCAACAGACAAGATCTTGCCACAGAGCAGCCCTCTCATCCTGGTTCTGGCTGGTCCTGGAAAACAGCACAGAGAAATTCTGCACCAGGCTCTGGTGGGTCTTCTGATCCTCTGCTGGTATATAAGGTGGGTTACACTGATGGACCATCACCCTGGAAGGAAAAGAAAAATATGTGAGCAAGTCATGTGGCACACTTAATATTCTAATGTACTGATATCACTTAACTGCCATATACAGCATCTGTCTGTCTATCAGGGGATACACATGTTCGATACCACATATCAGTGCTCAGCACATAACTGTCTGACAGTGCCTGCCGCACTCCAAACTGCCTCGTGTACACAGACAACCCTCTCCTCCTCCCAACAAATTCCAACACATGTGAGAGATGAAACCATATAGCCAAACTGAAGGATAAGCTCTCTCAACTCAGTACTGGTGTAACCTGACAGGAGGAGAAGGAAACCACACTCACTACAACTCCAGTCTCACATAGACCTACCATGACAGCAAACCAAACACATAAACACACAAAAACATACTCAGAGGCTCTAAATAAAAATCTGCCTAAGCAGCAGAGACCTCTAAAGCAGACACCCAAGCAACTGCTACCCCAAAACAAAACACGTGCAACACATAGCTCACAAAGCCAGTGTGCCGAACATTCACAGCCCTTAAGGCTAAACAACACACCTGATACACTTGTAATAGGTGACTCTATCATCAGGCACACTGACGTCCCGCTCACCAGGCTGAACAAGGAGAAGGTCACGGTGAGCTGCCTGTCGTGCGCTAAGATCCGCCACATAACACAAGCACTCAGGTCACTCCAGCGCAAGTACAAATATGACTCAGTCATTGTCCATGCTGGTGTGAATGACCTGAGACGTACCTCCCTGGACTACATGAAAAGAGACAAAGAGGAGCTCTCTGAGCAAGTAGCCCAGGCCAGTATGACCCTGACCTTGAGTAGCATCTTACTCTCACCAAGAATGATGTCACAATATGAAGACAAGATGATCAATTTCAACAACTGGCTTAAGTATTGGTGTCATTCAAAGGGGATCCAATGCCTGTCAGCCTGGGATGACATGCTCGACAAGCCACGATGCTTCGCTAGGAACAGCATGCACCTGTCACCCCTGGGCTTTTGGATATTGGCAAAGGCTCTTGCTACCCCCATAGTGCCTTTTTTAGGCAAGGCTCAAAAGACTAACCCACCTCCATAGATATCACAAGGGATAAGAAACTAAGAGTAATGCTACTCAACGCCAGAAGTCTAAACCTCAAGATGCACGCACTCGAAACTCTCCTTAGCATGGAGAACATCGATATCTGTGCAGTAACAGAAACCTGGTTCAAGGCTCCCGAGAGCACCCCAGCACTACCATTTTACACCTCATACCATGATTTACGGCCCCAAAACTTGGACCGAACCACAAAAGGAGGGGGAGTATCAATATTCGTCAAAGATAGCCACACCTCCAGGTTGGTGGCACAGCACAAATCATCAGAGACTATCCATGTGCAACTAACAGTGGGTAAAATTGCCTTCCAGTTTATAGCCTGCTACAGACCACCCTCCCAAACCCAGGAACCCCACTCAACCTTCCAGAGAACACTGGAAAATATGAAGGTCTCTCCAAACACCATTATATTGGGTGACTTCAACTACCCAAACATAGACTGAGAGCATTACTCTAGCTCCAACAACCTAGCCCAAAGGTTCCTAGAATTTATAAACTCAAATGCTATGGAACAACTTGTTACCACTCCCACAAGAGGGGAAAACATACTGGACCTGATCATCACCAACATGGGAACTCTATGCTCCAGCCCAGAAGTGTATCCTTCACTGGTAAGATCAGACCATAAACTAATCTCACTGGATATTCACATCCCGACCCCACCCACTGCCTAGAAAACCACAGTGAAAAACTTCTCTAAAGCAAATTTTACACTCCTCAAAACCGAGGTGGAATCCTTCAAATCCCCCGGGCCTGTGGAAAATATGGCCCAGACCGCAGAATCCTTTAAAAATACATTCTATGAACACCTTCAGGAAAGCATGGATCATGCAATCCCAAATAAAACCAAGACCCAATCTTCCAAAGGCAGACATCCTGTCTGGTGGACTACAGCCATAAACAAACTATACAATAGAAGGAGGAAGCTACTACATGATAGAGCAAAATCCCAAAAAGGGAAGGCATCTCTGATCAGTATTAGCAAAAAACTACAGGCACTCATAAAATCATCTAAGGCCAGCTTCGAGAGAAAAATTGCACAGCACACTAAGGATAATCACAAGGCTTTCTTTAGTTATGTTAGGAACCTGGGTGGGAATTCCCAGATATGCTCAGAATTAGTCCAAAATGACAAAAAATACACCGAACCCACAGACATTGCCAACATCCTAGCTGACAGGTTCAGCGCAAACTTCTCCCCCCCCCCACCAAAAGGGCAAATATCTATCCCAGCAGAGTGCTGCCCCCCTGACATCTCAGATGCTCAGGTAAGAGCTGCCCTCTCCAAAGCATAAAACAGCATCAATGGGACCAGACGGTGTCCCAGGCTGTGTCCTACATGAACTCCAAGAACAGCTAAACCCAAACATAAAACTACTGTTCAATCTCATCCTTACTACAGGATATGTACCTAAAGAGTGGCGTACTGCAACAGTGGTCCCTCTCCACAAAGGTGGTGCCTCAATGGATCCTGGAAACTATCGTCCCATAAGCGTGACTAGCTTGGTCTGCAAAGCTATGGAAAGGATCATCATGGACCTCATAAATAAAGATATTGGGGACCTACAGACACTGCATCCTACCCAGTTCAGCTTTGTTCAGGGCAGATCCTGCCTCTTAAACCTGGTCAATTTATTTGAAACAGTCACCAAGGCCATTGACGAGGGGAAGGTGGTCCATACAACCTACCTGGACCACACAAAAGCCTTCGATACAATACCGCACTCGGGCATTATAGATAAGCTCACCAGCTTAAATATAAACCCCTATGTCACTAGATGGGTTGCAAACTGGCTCAAGGACAGAACCCACATGGTTAGAATTGCTGGAGCCATGTCAGACTCCAAACCAGTTGTAAGTTGCGTCCCACAAGGCTCAGTCCTCGGACCTCCCTTGTTCGGTATATATTTCTCGGAGGTACAGGTCAATACGGAAGGACTGTGGCTGACCAAGTTCGCAGATGACTGCAAACTGGGTGCCATAATCGACTCTCCAGCCAACACAAGCATCCTCCAAAAGGGCCTCATAGAAACAGACAACTGGTGCCAGAGCCACAGCCTCAAGCTAAACACCAAAAAGTGTATAGTCATCCCCTTTGGCAAAAACAAAGTGCCCACAAATTACCACATAGGTTGTACTTCCTTAAATACAGAAGAAGTAATTAGGGACCTGGGGACCCAAGTTGATAGCAATCTCTCATTTGACAACCACGTGGCCAAAGTGGTTAGAAAAACATTTTATATAGCCCACCTAATCATGAAGGGATTCACATCTAGATCAGGGGAGGTCATCGTGCCTCTTTACTCATCCCTTATCAGGCCCATAATTGAGTACAATGCCCCTTTTTGGATGTACCTTACCAGACACCTGCAGCAACTGGAAAGACCCCAAAAGTACCTCACCAAGAGGATCAAAGGGCTCAAACAGATGCCATATGCTGCCCAGTTAAAGAAACTCCAGCTCTACTCAGTGGCATACCACCTGCTCAGAGGCGATCTGTGCCTGATGTATAAAGCCATGTCCAACCCGGAATTAATGGACATGCTGCACCTCAGAAAATCCAAATCCTATCGAGCTATGCGCTCGAGAGACTTGAACCTCAGCAATGAAATAAATAGGACATGCTGGAGGGACAGATTCATAACCCAGAGGCTCCCTTCACTCTGGAATAAAATCCCAGTCCAGGTTAGGAAGAGTCCCTCATTGACTCTCTTCAAGAGGAATCTTGATGAGTGGATGGGAGACTGTAGGTTTACCCCGGGTATCACTTCTGTGTCACTGTTAGATAGAGGCACAGTATACTAACCTTGAAAAAGGGCATAACAAAATTATTTTAAAATAGGTGGCGAAAGCCAAACACACTCTGGCTAGGCTTATAAATGCCCTAGGGCAGATAGCCTAGTATTAACCTATGAACCTATGAACCTATGCAATAAACTAGTATACACCAGCACTTGGCACAGTGTTTGGGATACAATGCACAACATCACACTGGGTGTATGTATCAAGCTAATGGATGAAGTATATTGTCATCCCATGCAATGAATGCAATGCACATTTACAGTTTAAACAGTAATCCACTCTAGTCTTTGATGCCATACCCCTACCTGACATAAGTGCACAGTTGTTAATATAGCCAGCATACTGCTGTCACAGAGTATACATGCTGCCAGATACACACACATACCCTGTAACACACATGTGATTGCAGCCATGGTACAGGCATCATTACACACACATTACACATACATACAACACACAAATGTATGACGACACAGATGAGCATTAACTGTGTACCTTATAGTACTGTGTGCCCCTACTTACAAATACCTTTGCATGAGGTATGTAATCTGTGCAGACTACAGGAAACACACAAGACAGTATTACCAGGGAATGTGAACATACACCATACTGTAGTGTTTAGGCCTACAACTTCAGGTAGTACAGCAGTTCATATGTGAGCTGGATTCAACAGCAGTACCACTTACTGAGCATACATGTATTGCTTCTGCCTATGATGGGACACCGCAGTCGTACACAGGGAACTACAGCACAACATATGCCAATCTACTATGTTTGCATCCTGATAACTGACACATCTTTCTCTGGCCTCACACCTATGACACAAACTACCATGACAGACACAAACTCACGCTAAGTTATCACACCTTTACAGACCTTGCACACAGTCAGTGTCACTCAACCTCACATAGCTGGTATTGCACTGAGTACATGAGTGTGTGCATTGTGTCATAGGTAGGTACTATGCTATTGGCCCTGGGCCTAAGGCAGCCTAGCCATATGCTACCCTGCCCTTTGGGACACATGTAATGTGATTTTACTTGCTCCTGTGAAACGGTTCCACAGAAGTGACTCACAGGGCATATTACCTATCTCCATAACATTCATCAGGGGTATGTATGACATCTACTAATAAAGAGCCTTGTTTGTTAATGCTGGGTGGTTTAGTCCAGGGTATGGCATATTTGTGTATAGAAACCTGTACCTCCAGCATGTGCTGTTTAGTGCAGTGACAAGGATTAGGGCTCTAGGTCATGTAGGCTGGACGGATTGTGAGGTGTTGCCATGGTGGTTGGCCGACTGGTATTGGTGTGACATAACTCTGTATGTCCAGCAGTGGTAACCTCTGTGTAGGAAGCATGCAAGGCACTCTAGCTGTGGTTTTGTGAGTCAGTCTGCATAGGGAATGTGTTTGAGGGCATTATCAGTCTTTGTTAGGTATGTCTGTGGCCTTTCCACTTGCTGTAGTTCTAATGGGAGGTACATACTGCATAGGACATTGTGAGGTGTAGAGGGGCACACTGACTTGCATTTCCCTAGCTGACACACCTTTTGTGATGACACGTACCATGTACCGGGATTACAAGACTAGTGTGCCACTGTGGATACCAAAGGGGAGGCTATTTTACACCTGTGTCGCATGTTCCCTGTTGACACCTCCAGTGGTAGGCAGGCAACCACCTATGTGGTAGTTAGTGAGTAACATGTTTTGGAATGGGGTATGGTACTGCAGTATCAACACTGGTGTTCAGTCCATGCCTTGGTCACCAGGCACCTGTTGCAGTACATCTGCCCCCATGTCCCCCTCTCTCACTCTCTATAGATATATA
Organism: Protopterus annectens; assembly: GCF_019279795.1. Lineage (NCBI taxonomy): Eukaryota > Metazoa > Chordata > Ceratodontiformes > Protopteridae > Protopterus > Protopterus annectens. Next base: position 830,593,663 of record NC_056730.1, on the reverse strand, counting down.
TATATATTTATATATATATAGACACACACACATACTTCTAAACATACATTGCTGTACATATACATGCACATGTAAGCACATAGACTGCCCACCTTTCATGGTGGGAATATCACTTCTAAAACATTTGGGAGATATACCATTCTGTAATGATATCGCAGTGTTGTGCAGAATGCATTATGCTGTCCTCAGGCCGTATAGCTGTAGCAGGCCTCACTGGCTCAGTCTCACAGAAGTTCACCACCACATGACATATACCTGCACTACATGCTGTTTTCAATGCCACACACTATAACCTATATTGATATGTGCACATAGCAACCTTCAACTACATACGTATGTCGAGCCTTCACTAACAGTTGCAGTATGTCCCTTGCCCTATGCACATCTGCATATACATATAGATACAGACTGCTAACACATATGGATGGTTCACAGTATGTAGATTATTAGATTATGTAGTTTACATTACCTTTGTCTTTGACAGCTTTTGTCTTTTGGCTGGCTTTTTTTTTGTGGTCTCTCTCTCTCTCTCTCTCTCTCTCTCTCTCTCTCTCACAGACTCTCTCTCTCTCTCTCTCTCTCTCTCTCTCTCTCCAGTTGCTGCAGTACAGGCTGCTTTTGTAGGTATCTGCACATGTGCATGTGATGGCCTCTGCACCAATTGGTGGCCAGCATTTAGTAGTTGCATGCAGCCTGCTGTGTGGTAATTGCAATTCTCACTGTGATTTCAGGACACTGCTATAAAAGTATAGGTTAGGTAGGCATAGGCCTTTCAGTTTTGCAAGGTAGAGACCATGCTGGTTTGCTGTGGACACTGTTGTGTCAATCAGAAGGTTGGTATATCTCTCATATCTGTGGCTGTGTTGTAGCCACTGAAATGCATGTTGTACTGAAACTTGACTGTTGCTTTTTCCAGTGCACTCTTCTCAGTGTGTATGTTAACTCACACCTGCTAATGCTAACACTGTTTACATTGGAGTATGTACTTTCCTGTGGGATTTGTGGATTAACTGGCATACAGCAGTGGTTCTTGCAATGTGTTGCTATGGCTTTTCTATTTTCCCTTTACATTCACTCTTTGAATGCCTGATATTTGTCTTTACTGGAATGTGTTGCTATGGTTTTCCTATTTTCCATTTACATTCACTCGTTGTAATGCACGATATATTTCTTTCAGCACTAAGTTCTTATATGTTTGCTGTGGCTTGGTGGTACTTCATGCAGTCTGGTGAGCCCAAAGTCTGGGGTTTGACACTTTCAAAAGTATTTTATTTTGCTGCTGAGCAGTACTGGGGCCTTGTCATACAGAGTGAATAAGGCACTTTTAAACAGTTGTAAGCGGGAAGAAGGAAGTCAGTGGGGACACCAGCTAGGGATGTGCAGGCTGGGTGCAGGGAAGGTCCATAGCTGCACATTTCTTTAACTGCAATAGCTGTACATATGTTTGACATTTGCTGTGACATTTGAAACCTTCCACCTCTGAGAGAGGGGTGAGGACAACTAAGTATATTGTACTAACAATTATGAATATCAGGCACATGCAGTGCTTGTGAACTGGTATACTGTCATTAGTATGTTAGATGGCTACATCCTTTGATATTTCTGTGTTGTACTCCTACATAAGGGCATGTTTGTGGAAGTAATTCTACAGGTATTCGCAGAGTGTTTAACAGCAGACAGGCTGATATGCCTGTGTGTTTCTGACACTTACAGGCCTGAGATACTCTCAGGTATATATTTGACCAGCCTCAGGGAAAGGTGCATATCAGTGGGATACACCCGTGATATATTTCAGATATTCTGCAGTTGTGACTCTGGGGTATTTTGAGCATATGTATTACTACACCATTTCTGACATGCAAGTAGTGTCTACTATAACTTATTGACAGTTACCATTACGTGGGATTCCCCACCTTTCTGCCTACTGTGAGTACATTTCACAGGGAGTCAGTGGGGCACAGGTAACATTTGTTTGCAAATCAGGGGCATCCCTGTCAATCAGTCACAGTTGGGAGGTTTGGCCTCTTACCTATTCAAATATGGCAGTGTTTATCCTGCTCTGATACTGTGTGGGGTTTGTAAGGTGCTACTGTAACATTATTACCTACTAGCATGGCTGTTTCTCTTATCACACTAATGTAATGCAATTCCACAAGAATTGCCAGTAAAGATACACAGAACAAGCTTTGTGTAATGGCCTTCCTATTTTCCCTTTACATTCACTCCTTGTATTTCATGATATATTTCTTTCAGCACCAAGTACTTGTATATCTGCTGTGGCTGAGTGGTAATTCATGCAGTCTAGTGTTTCCAAGGTTCTGGGTTCGAGACTGACAGGGGTATTTTATTTTGCTGATGAGCAAACTACAGGCCTTGTCATACAGAGTGACTAAGGCACTTTTAAGCAGTTGTAAGCGGATTTGTGCGAGTTTGCGTGATGCTTAGCTATGCTTATCTAAGCTTAGCTAAGCGCACACAAGCGCACACCCACTGACTACTGCTTAAAAGTGCTAACATCCGAGCTATTTTCTTTTAAAGAAAAAAAAATGTGGAAATAGGAAAGTGGTGAAAAAGGGGGCACAAAGAGGGTAGGACAGTAGGAAAACAAGCTCAGGATGTAGGGTAGGCCCATAGCTGCCCAATTCTTTACCAGCAACAGCTGTGCATATGTTAGAAATTTAGAGTGAGATTTGATACCTTCCACCCCTGAGAGAGGGGTGAGGACAACAAAATATGTTGTACAGCCAATTGTAATTATCAGTTTACATGTCCAGCAGACATGTATGCGAAATGGGCAGCTATGTATAGGGTGTAATTTTTTTGTGGGAACAGAGTGCCCTTTTTTTATTTTTTTTTTCAGGTGAGAGTGGAATGTGAGGTACAGGAAGTAGGTATATTTGGGGAGGTAGGTTGGGGAGGTTAGCAGACAAGACAGACAAGACGCATACAGGGGTGGAGTATGACACGTGTGGGGGGTAAACACAATTGACGGGGACGGATGTTTGGATATCGCAAGCCCATGAGCCCACAGATGGCAACAGTGGAACTAGATCCCCACCCATGGGCAGTTACCACTGCGCCTTCACAGTTCAGGCTGGGGCTGTGCTGGGGGCTGGATAGAATGGGCAGGCACACCCATGAGTTGCGCCACTCTCGCCTCAAGCTGGCATAGTGGATCAGTCACAGAACGCCTATTCTCACTACGCACCACAGACCGGACCCTATGGAGGGTGAGTGGAGGCTCTCCTCCGGCCACGCTTGCAGCGGGGTGACGAGCCCCATCCCCTGCAGCGCTTCCACACAAAGGTGGCACAGGGCCACCGGAGGAGGAGCTTCTGGCCTGTGCACTGGTGCCAGGTGCAATCGCCAGTTGAGGTGGGAGAGGTGGGTCCGCTGGAACCCGCCTTCCCTGTTGTCCTATGTTTAGCAGTATTTTAGGATATTTTGGGTTAGTAACAAACACCATTCAAAATTATTTGTAACAGCATGCATCAGTTTTCCCATTAACCAAACACACATGAATTCTGAACATTGAGCAGCAAGCATAACACATGCATATTTAGAACAACAGTGGACATTCCAACAGCATGCAGGGTTCATTGGTGGCAACAGACCACCAGGTTTGGATATGTGAACAGGGCACATGCATCAACGTACATCAAGATATGTATAAACCAACAGGACAAATGTCCATGGGAATTAATTGTGAATACACATACCCAGTTTGGTATGGAATGGAATAATTTGTGAAAATAGGGTAGGGTGGAGAAACATTACATTAACAACGTGAACTACCTATACATATACTGTACATTCTTAGTAGATGCAGATATATATATCCTACATGTATTAGTACCGTTTCCTGTATGTAACCTTAGGAATGTTGGTGATGGGGATGTTACTGCTACTTTAATATACATTCCATTTGTATTCATATATGTTCATATCTGGCTGTGTTCAGGTAAAGCATCCTGCTACATTTGATTTATATGGGTCTAGACAACTGTGGATGTTCAGCATTTCATACAACCATACTATCTCCATAATGCAAGGGTACAGCAACATATCCAAATTGTGGAATGGACACAGTCCAGGTTCTGTACTTTATTAAAGACATTTCACTCTTTGGTTGTGGCTGTCTCATTCATTTCATTATGTAGTGAATGCAGTATACCTTTATTCCAGACCTATTACAGATGTCTTGGTAGCTTCAAACTCTCTTTCTCACACTCTCTCACTTATTTTATATTTACATTTCAGGATAGTACTTAATCCTAGGCTTTATTAACATTTATTAGTGGGTTACAACAATCCTTTCCAGTTGACTCACTTATTTCATATGGCAGAATTTACAAGGATGTATTCGACAGTTGTCTATCCTTTGTTGATTGATTACAAGACCTATTTTCAGGCTGAAGCAGTTATCTGATATAACAATACAGGTGGACACTCTATTTGAGACTTGTTTAATCTTTATTACTGGATTGCAATACTCTTTTCCAGGCTGCATCACTTATCTAATCTTACAATACTAGCAGAATCTTTCTTCTAGGCTTATTTGACCTTTATTACTGGGTTACAACACTGAACTCTTTTACAAGCTGTCCCACTTATATTCTATAACAATACCAGCAGAATAATTACTAACCTGCCTGGTGGGGCAACCTTGACAGTCTATCAGTATAGGCTTGCCGATTCGCGGAACGAACACCTGCAGCTGTAATATAAATGAAGGAATATTGTAGCATACCTATCCATACTATAGGCTAGGATAGCATTTCTTACATACTTGATTACATGGATACTTAGTAGTGGGGCATTGGGCATTTGGCGGACCTCCTGGATCCATCGGTTCAGTTGGTCCTCCTTTTGTCGCTTCAGATCCACATGGTGGTGACGGACCTGTTCACCAGTCCTTGGAATGCCTGTGGCACTGGTGAGATCATGTGCCAACCGGTTCCATGCCTCTGCCTTATACGCTCCCCATTGAACCTGGCCCTGCATGAGTTGCGCTTCATGATCATGGACTAGGAGCCAAACCATATATTTTGACTCCTCAACACCCCACCTTTGTGCTCTAAAGCGATTTCCCTCTCCTGCATCTGCCATCCTGACTGCAAATGGGTACCACAATCAGTTATGGTGTGTATTCCTGCCTATGGGTCTTATATATGCCAGTTTTCCTGCACTTATCTGTGATTGGCCATTTTGGATATTTCTCTGCTTACAGCAAACCTGCTTTGTCATGGTTATATTTTCATTCATTCCTATATGTATGGTAATACTGTATTTCTCAGTACAACTGTCATGGCTTAGAGCTTCAGTACTTTGACTATGGCGCACAGTATCCCAGGTTCGATCCTTGTCATTTTACTACTGTCTAGACAGGCTAGTAGGTGTGTCTGTGTAAAGGTGACTTTGCTACAGCTTGCTCAATGTTGCCAGACGGTAAGCTGGTTGGCATGCTGCGCACCTCTGCGCAAACAGCTTACACTGGGTAACGCATTATTTAGCCATAAGCACTCATATGAAGCTTGTTAAAGTGCCGCTCAGCTACGGGCACTCATATTAAGTGTGTTAAAGTGGCACTCAGCTACGGGCACTCATATTCAGCTTGTTAAAGTGCCGCTCAGCTACGGGCACTCATATTAAGCTTGTTAAAGTGCCGCTCAGCTAGGGCACTCATACTAAGCTTGTTAAAGCGCTGCTGAGCTATGGGCAATTATGATCCTTTTTATATGTACATAATATAGGTTTTGTTCAGAAGTACATAGGCCATTTCATTACATTTTACTTAAATTAAATTTATATATATTGGGGAATTTGTTTCATACTTATTTAAAGAAAAATGGAGGGGGATGTTGTGGGGCTCGAACCATGACTACCTATTCTTTGGGCGACGTCTGTACCGCTACGCTATTGGTACTTTGCTTAATTTGCATATGTAGATCTTATATGCTTTTCAATGTCATATCTGCTAACTGTGGTTGAGCGAAGGGCATACCCGCGCAAACGAGCGCAAATGCGGGCAAACATTTTGGAAGTTATAAAAAAAAGGAAACTGCTATTTTTACATTTTACATATTTTCAGTAGGGTTTATTCTGTGGGGATGTGTGGTGTTTTGTTCCTTGACATTTCAGCAGACTCGCTCGTGGGTGTTTACTTTCAGGACTCTGACTCTTCTGGGGGCATGTCCCTTTGCTGTACTTGGCAATTGGACACACCCCCTACTTTCCTACACGGATCATGTTAGACTTGGGTATGATTCAGCATACCCTCATGAATATGCATGGCATGCTGACATCATACCGTTCAACTGCAGCCTCCGAGTAAGACATATTAAGTCTTACACGGAGGTTTTGTGTATCCAGCCCTAGGTCTTTAATACAATAATTAGAATATATGAATTTCTGAAGGAAGAAAGAATATTATTTAAAAAGCAAATTTGATTAGAAGAAATGTTTCAGTTTAAACAATAATCGTATGATAGCCAAACAAAACTATTAGGAACTAGTTGCTTATGACAACTGGAAATAAGTTTTTTATTTTTTGATAATTTTACCTGTATTAGTTTCTACTTTGAATCATATGATGAATTTATCTGCAATGTAATAATTTTAACAATAGTTGAAGTAGCATACAATTTAATATCAGAGAATCCCATTCCACCTTTATCACAACCATTTTTGTGCCAATCAAAATAAACTCTTGGTTTATTTGGACGCCAAAGAAACTTAAGCATGATGGTATTAATCTTTTTCATTATTTATTTATTTAGTTTTGGGGTGGAGACCATGTTAATGATTGCATAACAATATTTTAGGGAGAATTACCATCTTAACATTAAATGTTCTTCCACAGTAAAGAAAAATTTATTTCATCTTGTGACTAGACTTACATTTTTATGAATAACCTGTTGAAAATTCACTTCTATCATTACCTTACTATTCCAAGTAATGATGATATCAAGATATTTAATTTAAGAGTTATTCCAATTGAAATCAGAGCATTTTATATGAATTGTTTAATTTCTTATTGATTAATAATGTACTAGTTTTATTGTGAATAAATTTAATGTTGGAAATAATTTGAAATTGCCTTCTTCTTCTTCTTGTTCTTTCGGCTGCTCCTGTTAGGGGTCGCCACAGCAGCTCAACTGTTTCCATTTCTTCCTGTCCTCTGCATCTTGCTCTGTCACACCAATCACATGCATGTCCTCTCTCACCACATCCATAAACCTTATCTTAGGCCTTCTTCTTTTCCTGTTACCTGGCAGCTTCATCCTTAGCATCTTTTTCCCAATATACTCTGCATCCCTCCTCAGCACATGTCCAAACCAACATAATCTTGCCTCTCTGGCTTTGTCTCCAAACCTTCCAACCTGGGCTGATCCTCTAATATACTTACTCATAATCCTGTCCATCCTCGTCACACCCAGTGCAAATCTTAACATCTTCAACTCTGCCATGTCAAGCTCTGACTTCTGCCTTTTTGTCAATGCCACTGTCTCCAACCCATATAACATAGCTGGTCTCACTACCCTCTTGTAGACCTTCCCTTTCACTCTTACTGGTACTCTGTCACAAATCACTCCTGGCACTCTTCTCCACCCACTCCATCCTGCCTGTACTCTCTTCTTCACCTCTCTTCCACACTCACCATTACTCTGAACTGTTGATCCCAAGTACTTAAACTCATCCACCTTCACCACCTCTATTCCCTGCATCCTCACCATTCCTCTTATCCTCCCTCTCATTCACACACATATATTCTGTCTTAGTCCTGCTGACCTTCATTCCTCTTCTCTCTAGAGCATATCTCCAACTCTCCAGGGTCTCCTCCACCTGTTCCCTACTCTCACTACAGATCACAATGTCATCTACAATCATCATAGTGCACGGGGACTCCTTTCTGATCTCGTCTGTTGATCTTGTCTGTCAACCTGTCCATCACCATTGCAAATAAGAAAGGGCTCAGAGCTGATCCTTGATGTAATCCCACCTCCACCTTAAATGCATCCTACACTCCCACCCAGACCTCACCGCTGTCACACTACCATCGTACATATCCTTTACCACTCTTACATACTTCTCTGACACTCCCAACTTCCTCATACAATACCAAAACTCCTCTCTAGGCACCCTGTCATATGCTTTCTCTAAATCCACAAAGACACAATGCAACTCCTTTTGACCTTATCAGTACTTCTCCATCAACACTCTCAGAGCAAACATCACATCTGTAGTGCTATTTCCTGGCATAAAACCATACTGCTGATCAGTAATCATCACCTCCCTTCTTAACCTAGCTTCCACTACTCTTTCCCATAACTTCATGCTGTGACTGATCTGTTTAATCGCTCTGTAGTTACTACAGCTCTGCACATCACCCTTATTCTTAAAAATCGGTACCAAAGCACTTTTTCTCCATTCCTCAGGCATCCTCTCACTTTCCAAGATTTCATTAAATAATCTAGTTAAAAACTCCACTGCCATTTCACCTAAACACCTCCATGCTTCCACAGGTATGTCATCTGGACCAACAGCCTTTCCGTTCTTCATCCTCTTCATAGCTATCCTTACTTCCTCCTTGCTAATCCACTGCACTTCATGATTCACTATCCGCACATCATCCAACCTGCTCTTCCTCTCATTCTCTTCATTCATCAACCCCTTAAAGTATTCTTTCCATTTGCTCAACGCACTCTCCTCGCTTGTGAGTATGCTTCCCTCATTATCCTTTATCACTCTTACCTGCTGAACATCTTTACTAGCTTGGTCCCTCTATCTAGCCAATCAGTACAGGTCCAACCTATATACAACTCTTCATATGCCTTATCCTTAGCCTTCGCCACCTCTCTCTTTGCCATGTACCTCATCTCCTTATACTCTTGTCTACTTTCATCTCTTTGAGAATCCCACTTCTTCGCCAACCTCTTTCTCTGTATACTCTCTTGTACTTCTTCATTCCTCCACCAGGTCTCCTTGTCATCCTTCCTCTTTCCAGATGTCACACTAAGCACCTTTCTAGCCATCTCTCTTACTAGCTCTGCTGTAGTTATCCAGCTATTTGGTAACTCTTCATTGCCACCCAGTGCCTGTCTTAACTCTTCCCTGAACATCACCTCACAATTACCCTTTTTCAATTTCCACCATTTGATCCTTGGTGCTGCCCTCACACTCATCCTCCTCTTCTTGATCACCAATGTCATCCTATAAACCACCATCCTATGCTGCCTAACTACACTTTCCCCTGCCACCACTTTACAGTCTCCAATCTCCTTCAGACTGGCCCTTCTACATGAGATATAATCCACCTGTGTGCATCTTCTGCCACTCTTGTATGTCACCCTATAATCCACCCTCTTGTTAAAATATGTATTTATCACAGCCATGCCCATCCTTTTCACAAAATCCACTACCATCTGACCTTCTGCATTCCTTTGCTTAACACCATACCTACCCATCACTTCCTCATCCCCTCTGTTCCCTTCACCAACATGCCCACTGAAATCTGCTCCAATCACCAGTCTCTCACCCTTGGGTACAGTCATCACCACTTCATCCAACTCACTCCAAAATTTTTCTTTCTCATCCATCGCACACCTAACTTGTGGAGCATATGCACTAACAACATTCATCATTACACCATCAATTTCCAGCTTCATAAACATCACTCTATCTGACACTCTTTTCACCTCCAAAACACTCTTAACATACTGTTCCTTCAGGATAATGCCTACGCCATTTCTCCTCCCATCCACACCATGATAAAACAATTTGAAACCACCTCCAATACACCTAGCCTTGCTCCCCTTCCATCTGGTCTCTTGCACACACAATATACCAACCTTCCTTCGGCCCATGATATCAGCTAGCTCTCTCCATATACCAGTCATACTGCCAACATTCAAAGTCCCAACCCTCACTATCACAGTCCTAGCCTTTACCTGCCTTCGGGCATGCCTTCCCCCTCTTCTCCTCCTTCGGCCAACAGTAGCCCAATTTCCGCCAGCACCCTGTTGGCCAACAGTACTGGTGGCAGTCGTTGTTAACCCGGGCCTCGACCGATCCGGTATGTATTTCTGTACTATTGTCTGCATGCATGATTGGGCAAAATTTTATGTCGGATGCCCTTCCTGATGCAACTCTCCCCATTTATCTGGGCTAGGGATCGGCACAAAGAAATTCACTGGCGTGTGCATCCCCAGTGGCTGGGTTAATTTGAATTTGCCTCATAGAACTAATTATATATTCTAATGATTTTTCTATATTTCCTATAGTAAGCAGAATGTCATCCAAAAAGAGTTGACTCTTTAGTTCCAAATCATCTTCTATTTTTATACCATAAATATTTTGTTTGACCTAATAAAGTTAGCAAAAGGTTCTATTACTAGTTTAAAAAGTAGTATAGATAATAGAAACGTTGTTTAGCACCTTTTTGTAGTTTAAAGGAATTAGAAAGTAAAAAACCTATTTTGATTAAGCTCAAAAAGTAATGACAAACTTTGAAATTAATGCTATTAACTCAGCTGAGCAATTATATTAAGTGCTTTAAAAATATAAGGCCAATGGACTGAATCAAAAGTTTTGTCTAAATAAAGACTAGTGACAGAAACCTTTTTTTTTATTTGCGTAGGCTGTAAGCGTGCATAACCTTATTATATTATCTTGTACCTGTCTATTCAAAATAAAATCTGTTTGATCATTGTTAATTAGTTTTGGTATTTGATTAATTCTATTTATTAAAAAAGTCATGAGCATTTTATAGTCAACATTTAGGAGTGAAATGGTCTATAAGAAGAATAGATTGTAGGATCTTCATCTTGTTTTACTATAGGTAAAATGAGGTGACATTTCCATGAAGGGGGGACCTCTGAAAAATTTTTTTTCTATGAAAGCTTTTTCTAGTATAAAGACAGAATTATATGGCAATACTTTCTATAGTTCAATTATAAGACCATCTAAATCAGTATCCTTATTATTTTCTAACTTTTTTAATTTGATCTTTTATTTCTTATAAAGTCAAAGGTCTATCAATATTATGTAATTGTTCATTTGTTAATTTATTTTTTATATTATCCTTTAGGAAAGTATCTATTATCTCATCATTTACTAAGCTATCTGAATTGTTTATATTTTCATAAAATATTCTAAAGCACTCAAGAATACCATTAATATCTGTTTTTCTTTCTTTTTTTCTCTCTTTGTGATGTAATTTCTTTAGTGTGATTTAATACATTCATTGTCTTAAATCTAATGGCAAGTTTATGTAAGCTTGATGGGCTCACTGAATACATTTGAAGTTTTTGTTTTTCCAGGTTTATTGAAACTTTATGATTTAGAACTTCAACATATTTTGTAGTGAAATTTCTTAGTTCTGATGGACTAATAGTGTAATTTGTTTTTATGTCTAGCTTTATTTTATCTATTTTAGTGTGTAATGGATTTAATTCTCATCTCATTCTTTTGTTTTATTCGTATACCAGTATGCAATTCTACAGTTTAAATAAGACTTTAGTGAGTCCCAAAGGATGGTGTTATTTACTTCACCATTTGTATTTATTTCTATAAAGTTCTCATTTACATACTAGTTTTTAAGTCATTTTATTTTAACAATGTATGCTGGTATTCTTTTAAGATGAATTAAGACATTATATTTTAAAATAATGTTGAATAGTATAGCATTGTGATCTGATAATGGACATAACATTATGTAAATCTCCCTTATATTTGAAAGCAAGTTGCCTGTAACAAAAACCTTGTCAATATTTGTCTGAGTTCCATATCTGTAAAAATAATGCGTGTATTGAAGCAAATTTACTTTTCTTAGTTCATGTATATCGTTTAAGTTCATAAAGTTTACACAATTTGATATGTGCTTAGAGGATGATGTGATTCTAGGTTTCTTATTAGCTTTAGTGTCCTTATCAGATAAGATACAATTAAAATCACCAGACATTATGACCTTACTTTTCATATAACAGGCTATGGTGTCTAGATATTTTTTTTTTTATCTTTAGCTCCTAGCATTGGAATCCAATAAGAGTTTACCAAAGTATTAATTTTCCTATTCCATTTAATTACAACAATGCTTAACATACCATTTTCATCAGCATAAGAATCCATTATGTTAGGCATAAATGAGGAATTCTTCCACAGAATGAGGGTGTCTCTTCTTTTACATCTAAAACCAGAGCCTGCCATAATCAAATAATTCTTTAATGATAATTGAACATCCTTACTGAGTAAATGTTTTCTTGTAAAATACTATTTAAGCTTTATGTAACTTCAGGTATTTAAACAAGCTTCCCCTCTTTACTGGATTATTTAATCCATTAAAATTAACAGATTAATATTTAAAATCAGACATTTGTAAGAGAACATATTACTAAAAATACTTTTATGTAAAGAACTATTATATACTACAGAGATACTGATAAAGAACATTCCCCTATGGACAAAACATTTAAAACAGTTAGAATATTATCTAACAATATAACCTTAAACATTCTACCATGAAAAACATATTTCTAGCTTGTTGATAAAATCAAACAAACTGCATCAATCTCTCCTTTAGACTAATTACACTTAATTCATGATTCTGCTTCATGCATGTTTCTTCCCGATCTTCATATGAATCATTTTAAGAAAGTCCTGCTATGTATATGTTATTAAGAAAGAGAGAAAATGCTACTTAGGTCCCATTTTCTTTAAATAGGCCAGGCTAGTTATTACAGTTCCCATCTTCTCTTATAATCTCTTCTGGATCCTTAGACTACAATAAAAAGGTTATCAGATGTTAATTTCACATTTGTTATTATAAATATCAAGAAGTTGCATGTTATTTATTTTAGTTACTGTGTATAAAATTATTCATATAACAATCTACTAACTATATATATGTCTATTTGTCCCTATCTCTTTCTGTTTCTGCTTATATTATCATATACTATGCACTATTTACATGAACTCTGTATTTCAGGTATAATCCATATGTACAATGCTGTTTGAAAGAATACATATACCACCCCTTATATATATCAGGAAATCATTATTCCAGTTCCTTCTTTTGCTATATACTTTCATTTCTTGCAAACAATCCACTATCTTGTGTATGCATTATATCAGAGGGAATTGAACTAGCCACAAATATTTTTAAATAAAATCTATCAAGTATAATCTAACTGTGATTTTTAAATCAAATACCACAAAATATAATCATTTGTGTCCTACTAGAAGTGTCTTAACATAAAGTGTAGTGTGTGGCTAATCTGTTATTATATAACAAGCAATCAATCTGTTAATATATAACAAGCTATCAAAACTACAAACCAATTATTATCAGTTTTAAAGCTCATTTTTTACCTTTAATTTATTATATTACATGTATTATTATATTTCTTATGTATGGTTTAATACAGTGTGTTTTAATTCCTAGATATGAATGCTTTTAAGTTAATTTATCAGTGTTATTACTTACAACAAACTGCATTTCCATTTTAACATTCTAATACATCACTTCCTGTTCAAAGGGTGAGTTGAAAGATCAGCTTTCACTTTGAGGAAGAAGAAGAAGGTCAAAGCAACAACTTAGAGAACCTTTTAAAGATTATAAAGCCTCAGAACACTGTGTATGTCACTTAAAATCTTTTTTAAGCTAAATTACATTAAATGCTTGAAAATTGTTTAGCTTTATTTACATGCAAGAAACATTTGTGGCATTTGCAAATGAATTTAAACACTTGATCATAAATATTAACCATTCAAAGCTATCTAATCGAGAAAGAAAACATGAACCTCTTTAAACTATCCAATAGTTCCACAAATAGCGATAAAATAATTTCAGGAACTCTGCATCTACAGATTAACTTGCAATAATCATGAACATTCATTTTTAACTTTCATTTTAAAATAAATGCTCAGCAAGTTACTTTATACGTTCATATGTGTGTACTAGGCTAATGGCCCTGGGGCCTTTACAAGCCTAGCCATAGGATTACCATGCATCACGCCGCCTGACCTTAGTTCCCAGTGCCTCTGTCGAATAGAGCCACTGGAGTTATCCCCGGGGTGAATTTTAAAATAACCAGCCCTGCCAAGTGTCGAACCCAGGGCTCTGTACACTATAGTCAGAGCAATGTACCACTGCACCATATAAACATCAATTATCCACAAAATATTGTAAGAAGACAGTAACTAAATATATTTAGAGATAAAACAATAACTCTAACATTTCGTATGTAGATGATTTGTTCAGGTTTTCATGTGTTATTTTATATGAAGCTTTTTATCAATCTTTAAAGGAAACCTAACAATAAAACTTGTGTTAAAAGAATGCCAGTAATGTGTGATAAGAATTCAACTAGTATAGATGTTAATGATATACTAAATGTTTAGTGATATGCCAACGATTTCTTTTCTGTAGGTAAAACAGCTCCTTATGTGAATGTTTGCTGTCATTTTAAATTCCATGTACTGTGTTTAATAAACATACAAAACCATATTAAGAACTTAAAATGTCTGTTTCTTTATCTGAGTTGCAACATATTGATATTTTACCTTTACTGCTGATATTTTTGGTATGACTGGTTAAGCTCTATTTGGAATTAATTAGCTTCACTTATATATGTGACTTAAAAGAATTACATTTGAAATAAGGAATAAAAATTATTTACTTTGTAAAAAGTGGTATTAATACTTGATCATTACTATTCATATACTTTTTGTGTTACAGAATCAATATTACAATGAGAATGAAATAATTTTCATTTATCTTTCAGTTTTTTACTACTTTTGTCTTTAACTGACCAACCATTCCTTGTTGAATTTCTTTTGAGAGATGTAGACAAATTCCAGTCGTTTTCATTCTTTTTTTCTATAATTATATTCTTCTCTATAAACACTCAAACATCTTCCAAAGTGTTAAAAGTCCTCTGTCCTTCTGTAAGATGAATCTTTATTTTTGCTGGAAACAAAATTTGTGCTTTAATATTGTTTTTCTTTTAAGTCCTTCATAACAGGGACACGTGCTTTCCTTTTTGACATAACTAAGGTTGAATAATCATTGTCAACTCTTATAATGTTTTCTTTTATTTTAACTGGCTAATTAGTCTATGCTGTTTTTAAAACAAGATCTTTATCTTGGTTGGAAAGGAATTTAACTATCACTGACCTTGGTGTATGTGGATTTTTCTTTATTGATGTACTAGAAAGTGATCTGTGTGCCCTCTCAACACCAAAGGAAAGAGCTTCAGACAGGTCCAATGTCTTAAGCTGCCAGGTATTTAGAAGTTGAATCATACTGTCTCTTTCCTCCTCAGAGATGCCATAAATCCCAATATTGTTCCTTCTGGATCTGTTTTCTAGATCTTCTATTTTTCCCAAAAATAAGTTATTTTGTTTCAGGAGAAATTCCATATTATTCTCACTCTCAATCATTCTTCCATCTAAATCAGTCATCGCTGCTTCTATAGTTGAAAATTCTGAAGATTGCTGTTTGGGAGCTTCAATCAGCACTTCTACCTGTTTTTTATATTCACCCTCAATGTTGTCTAGTTTGCTTTCCAGTTTATCCATCTTTATTGAAAGTTAAATAATGTTGCTGAGTATATACTTACTGTCTCTCTTCATTGTATTGACCTGGACACTGGGTTTAGAGTGACTTATTCTGAGGGAATAAGTTTCTTGACAGGAAAAAGCGATGAAAAAGGTTTCAAACTTATTTTTTCTTGTAGTAGTTTATTCCGAAGTACTTTAATCATAAATCAATCAAGTTTTGAAATGTATTCTTTGAATTTACCTGTACAAATCTGGGCAGAGATGTTAATATGAAGATGAGCAAAAATACAGTGCTGTTAACTGCTCACCATCTTGCAACCCCCCCCCCCAAGGCACCTGTTTTTTGAGGAAGTGCAGCAGCAGGTACTAATGTAAGGCAAGAAAGTCTGCTACTAGAAAATCATATATTAGCAAATTTAAAAGGCTTTCTATTTGGTGCTAACAACTTAACCAGCAGCTATTCAGGCCAAGTTGTTCTCTGGGTTTACAATACTTGTGTGTTACTGTCTATGGCTTTACTCATTCTTCTGTCAAGGTTCATTTATTGACCATTTTAGCATGTCTCTTCATGGATCCTCATCTTTCAAGGTAGTCACATGTCAAAATGTTCATGAAAGTGGTTTTGCGTAAGAGTCCTCCAAGTAAACCAGTGTCCCCTCCTTGCGATCTTAATTTATTGCTAGAGAAACTAACACTTGTTCCTTTTCAACCAGCTAATCTAGTCAACTTGAGGTTATTAACATGGAAAACAGTTTTATTAATTGCAATGACTTCTGCAAGAAGAATATCTCAGTTGCAAGCCCTTATGATGAGTCAATCCTACTTCATTTTCCACAAGGACAGGATTTCTTTGAGAGCTGATCCTTCTTTTATGCTTAAACTGGTATCCAAGTTTACTTTAACTCAAACTATCCATCTCCCCATTTTCTTTCCTCATCCTAAAAATAAGGGAGAAAGAATACTCCATATCTCAGATGTCCACAGAAAGCTCGGGTAGTATCTTGACAGAACTAAATCTTAAAGATCATCAGATCAATCATTCATTTCTTGTGAAGGTAAGAAGAAGAAGGATCAACTGGTGTCAAAACAGACTATTTCCAAATGCCAAGTAAGGCTGCAACCTTTTGTTATACTCACCATGACAAATCTACAAGGCAAGGTCAAAGTCTTCTCTACAAGGACCTTGTCTTCTACTATGGCTTTTTCAAAAAGGATGGGAATCTAGAAGTATTCTGGAAGCTGCTATTTGGTCCTCTGTATATACTTTTACAAAGCACTATATGCTGTATTCCTTCTCTAGGTCTACATCATGCTTTAGTCGGACCATTCTTCAGGGGATTCTGGATAATTCTCCTTCCACCTCTCAAATATAGCTAGTTATGGTAATCTACTCATATAGCCAAGGCTACTGCAGCAGTGACAAATATGAAGAATGTAGTAGAGTTGTGTATGTTGAACTTACCATAATAATAGATGTTTGAATGATCAGTGCTGCAGTAACCTCTCCCTCCCTCCATCCCCTTATTTTTTGGTGTGTGCATGTGTGTGTGTGTGTGTGTGTGTGTGTGTGTGTGTGTGTGTGTGTGTGTGTGTGTGTGTGTGCGTGTGTGTGCGTGTGTGTGTGTGTGTGTGTGAGTGTGTGTGTGTGTGTGTGTGTGTGTGTGTGTGTGTGTGTGTGTGTGTGTGTGTGTGTGTGTGTGTTTTGTTATTCCTAGTCCTGTACTTTCAGGGTTCAGCCTCCCTCTCTCTCTGACAGCAGGAAAGGTGCCAGGATCTGCCACATAACGCAATCACTCAGGTCACTCCACAATAAGTACAAATATGACGCTGTCCTTGTTCATGTTGGTGTGAATGACCTGAGATGTACCTCCCTGGACTACATGAAAAGAGACATGGAGGAGCTCTCCGATCTTGTATCCCTGGCAGGTATGACCCTAACCCTGAGTAGCATCCTGCCAGAATGATACCACAGTACAAGGACAAAATGATTGACTTCAACAATTGGCTAAGCTTCTGGTGTCATTCTAAGGGGATCCAGTATTTGTCTGCCTGGGACGACATGATCAACAGTCCACGATGCTTTGCCAGAGATAGCCTGCACCTGTTGCCCTTAGGATTCTGGATACTGGTTAAGGCTCTTGCCACCCCTATAGTGCCTTTTTTAGGCAAGGTTCAAATGACAAATTCACCACCGTAACAGGTACAAGCAAGCAAAATCTGAGGGTAATGCTACTCAATGCTAGAAGTCTAAACCTCAAAATGCACACACTCGAGGCACTCCTTAAAATGGAGAACATTGACATCTGCGCAGTGACAGAGACCTGGTTCAAAGCTCCATAGAGCACCGCTGCATTACCAGGCTTCAATTCATACCACACCTTTTGGCCACCTAACCTAGAAAGAAGCGCTAAAGGTGGAGGCGTGTCCATATTCATTAAGGATATCCACACCTCCAGGCTAGTTGCACAGCATAATGCATCCAAGATTATCCAAGTGCATCTAACTCTGGGCAAGACCGCAATCCAAATTGTAGCTTGCTACAGACCCCCCACCATGCCCCAGGATTTACATTCCTCATTTCTTGATACACTGGAAAGTATTAGGGTACAACCCAACACCCTAATAATGGGTGATTTCAACTACCCCACCATTAACTGGGAAAACTACTCATGTACCAACTCTTTTGCTCAACGTTTTCTAGAATTCATGAATTCCAATGCCTTGGATCAACTTATTCACACCCCCACCAGGGGCAGCAATATCCTAGACCTGGTCATTACCAACATGGGAAACCGGTCTTCCACACCAGAGGTCAATTCCTCGTTGGTCAGATCCGACCACAAGCTAATCAGCCTAGACATCAACATCCCACCCCCAGCCCCAATTAGAGAAGCCATCATAAAAAAACTCTCCAAAGCCAACTTCACACTTCTTAAGACAGAAGTGGCAAACTTCATGACACCCATGCAGATGGACAATAGAGGTATGACTGCCAAATCCTACACAAATGCACTTTATAAGCACTTACATGAGTGCATGGATCATGCTATCCCTAATAGAACCAAGATGTTATCCTCCAAAAAAGGAAGCCAATCTGGTGGTCCTCTGCCATAAACAAACTCTACAACAGAAGAAAGAAACTGTTGCAAAAAAGAGTAAAATCCCATGACTGGAGGAACTCCCTGGTCAACCTCAGTAAGAAGCTGAGATACCTCATAAAATCCTCCAAAGCTAGTTATGAAAACAAAATTGCCACTGACTCTAAAGACAACCACAAAGCATTCTATAGCTATGTCAAGAATCTAAATGGGAACACTCAGATCTGCTCTGAGTTACAG
The DNA here is from genome assembly GCF_019279795.1 of Protopterus annectens. NCBI lineage: Eukaryota > Metazoa > Chordata > Ceratodontiformes > Protopteridae > Protopterus > Protopterus annectens. The sequence continues at coordinate 830,574,764 of NC_056730.1, read as the reverse complement.
CACAATGACACTAAATATACAGAACCAACTGATATTGTCAACATCCTAGCAGATAGGTTCAGTGCTAACTTTACCCCCCTCTCACCCCCTAGAGGGCCCATCTCTATACCGGAAGAATGCAAAGTTCCTATAATCACGGCTGCACAGGTAAAAAACACACTCTCCAAAGCCAAGAACACAGCATCCATGGGACCTGACAATATCCCAGGCTGGGTTCTACATGAACTACAGAATGAACTGGCACCCTACCTAAGTACCATGTTCAATCATTGCCTCACCTCAGGCTTTGTACCCACTGAATGGCGCACCATGACAGTTAGCCCACTCCACAAAGGGGGAGCCATGATGGACCCTGTGAACTACCACCCCATTAGCCTGATGAGCCTGGTCTGCAAGGCCATGGAATGTATCATCATGGAAACTCATAAACAAAGACATTGGTAATCTCCAAACTCTGGACCCTACCCAGTTTGGATTTATAAAAGGCAGATCATGTCTTCTAAACCTGATTGACTTCTTTGAAGCAGTCACCAAAGCCATAGATGAGGGTAAAATGGTTCACACAGCTTATCTAGATCTCGCCAAGGCTTTTGACACCATCCCCCACTCTGAAATTATAGATAAGCTCACTAAACTAGGTATAAATCCCTATGTCACAAGATGGGTTGCCAACTGGCTCACAGACAGAACCCACACTGTGAAAGTAGTGGATTCCAAATCCGACATCAGACCAGTGACAAGTGGAGTACCACAGGGTTCAGTCTTGGGTCCTCTCCTGTTTGGTATCTACTTCTCTGAAGTGCAGGTCAACACATAAGGTCTTTGGCTAACAAAGTTTGCAGATGACTGCAAACTAGGAGCCATAATCGAAACTCCTAGTGATACGGACAAACTACAAAAGGGCTTCACTGAGACAGATACCTGGTGTCAAAGCCATGGCCTAAAGCCCAGTGCCAAAAAGTGTATTGTCATCCCCTTTGGTAAAAACTCTGTACCCATGAACTACCACATAGCTGGTAGTCTACTTAATGCCGAAAATGTGATAAGAGACCTTGGGATACAGGTGGACAGTAGTCTCTCCTTTGATAATCACATCGCCACAGTGGTCAGGAAATCCTTCTACATGGCTCATCTCATCACAAAAGGATTCTCATCCAGAAAAAAAGAGGTCATTGTTCCCCTCTACTTATCACTCATTAGACCCATTATAGAGTACAATGCCCCTTTTGGTATGTACCTCACAAGACATCTACAACAACTGGAAAGACCACAGAAATACCTCACAAAGTGTATTACTGGCCTCAAACAGATGCCTTATGCAGACCGTCTCAAAAATCTACAGCTTTACTCCATCGCATATCACCTACTCAGGGGCGATCTCTGCCTAACATACAAAGCTATGTCAAACCCAGAGCTGTTGGACAAGCTCCACTTAAAGAAACCCCAATCCCCCCGAGCTACACGCTCTAGGGACTTAAACCTTGTCACCACAATAAACAAAACATGTTGTAGGGATAGATTCCTGTCCCAGAGACTTCCCATACTCTGGAACAGACTACCTATCTATGTCAAACAGAGCTCCTCATTAGCACTCTTCAAGAAAAATCTTGATGATTGGATGGGAAATGGGAAATTCACCCCATAGATCACTTCTGTGGCTCTGCTCGACAGGGGCACAGGAAAATAAATTTCTTGGGTGGCAAAAGCCATGGTACATTTTTTGGCTGGGCTTGTATGGGCCCTAGGGCCGATAGCCTAGTACCTACCTATGAACCTATGAAAGCTCTGAGGTGGTTCGCACCCAAACTTGTCTTTTAGTCAGCTCAGCTCAAACTACTTGAGAGTTGAGTTTGGGCTTGTGGAAAGTGCCCTAAAGCTTTTGTAAGTTGGCTGGCTGTTATATCCTTGGCAAGCTATAACTCATATAGCCTTTATAAGTCTGGCCATGCTTCCCAAATGGAATGGACAGGTTTTGATACCACTCATTTTACAAGGGGGTATAGTTTGGGTATGAGTGGTCAAGCTTTTACAAGGTTCCTCATCCTAAAAAGGATATAGGTGGCAGACTAGGGGTCAATTTATTATTCCTCATCCATGGATGGTATTGTGTTCTGCTAACTATAAGTACAATGTTATACTATATTTTGCACTTTTAAACTGTATTTTCGTTATATTGCTGATTTTTTTGAAATGTTCTTGCTGATTTGTTGCACTTTTTGACTGTTATAGCATAGATTAGACTTAGAGCTGCTGAATCTGGTTCTGTTAGTTTAATTGAGCAGTAGATCAGACTATCTTTTGTTGGAGAATGCCCCCCTGCATCCTTGTGGCAGGAGAGTGCAGTTAGGTCTCATCTGATTGATGGTTACTGGCACAGGGCTCAGTTTTGAGCTTTTTATTGATTAAGTTGTTAAATTCAGTTTGCTCACTGTTTTAACACAGCTCCACATAATTAGGCAACCAGCCACTACTCGGCTGTACTCATCTGAGCAATCCAAGGAATCTGTTACATTCTGCTAACCATAAGTAAAATTTTGTACTGTATTTTGTACTTTCAAACTATATTTCTGCTATACTGTTGATTTTGTAAAACTGTTCTTGCTGATTTATTGCACTTTTTGTCTGCTGTAGCATAGGCTAAATTCAGACCTGCTGAATCTGGTTCTGTTTGCTAAACTGACCACTAAACCAGACTATTTTTTGGTGGAGAGGGCCCCCTACACCCTTGTGGCGGGAGAGTGTAGTTAGGACTCATCTGATTGAAGGTTGCTTGCACAGGGCTCAGTTTTGATCTTTTTTATTGGTTAAATTGTTTAATTCAGTTTGCTCACTGTTGCTACAAAAGCCCCATATTTATGTAGGTTTGAGCTTGTTTTAACACAGCTGCATAGAGTTAGAAAACCAGCCATTGCTCTGTTGTATTCATCTGTTTATGAGTAGCTCACTTCTGTGCACCAATATACACTACTGAGCAGTGGGGGTAACCACTGGGGATTATAGACGCAAAAACGTCAGTAGATACATTTTCCTTAGTAGCTGCCTGTGATGCAGCCAAGAAGTCCTTAAATTGTGCTTAGCTGCAGCTGCTCAGTGAGCACCTTAGCTGCACTTTTGCCCTTAAACAGTCCCAAATCCATCAAATCTTCAATACTATCATACCATTTAGAGAACCCGCACTAGTATAGACCCTTTATAGAGCACCCCATTAGTATGGACCCTGTTTAGACCACCCAGTTATACCACACCCCTCCAGTTTCTCTCCCCACTGTGAAAACAGGATTTAACCAAACATTAGGTATGGTCAGATTCCCTCCATTTCTCCTATCAACCTGATTGACATGGGTATCCTGAGGCAGTGTAGCAACTGCCTCATGTACACTGACAACCCTCTACTCCTAAATCACCCAAGTACTATTTGTGAGAGATGTATCTATATTAAGAATCTGAAAACCTTGCTTTCTTGTGCATAGAACAGTAAAACTGAACAGGTTGTCAGCTTACATACTAAACTTCCTACGCAAACCATGCACTCAACACATATACCATAATATGCACAGATGCTCACCAGAAACGAACCAAAACTCCAGAGATCTTCCAAATGCAGGCATGCTATACCTAATACAGCACCTACAGCACTCAATACACATAAAAACACAAGCACTAGTCTCTCATCAAATAGGCCTCTAACGCAAAGCACATCTAAACCAACTTTTTAGTCTAGGTGACTTCATTGTGAGACGCACAGATATCCCACTCACCAGGCTGGACAAGGAGAAGGTTATGGTCTTCTGCCAGTCAGGTGCCAGGATCCATCAGATCAAACATGCACTCAAGTCTCTCAACAATAAGTGCTGTTATGACTCCATCATAGTTCATGTTCATGTGAATGACTTGAGACATACCTCACTGGACTATGTGAAGAGAGACATGTTTGAGCTCTATGAATATGTGTCCCAGGCAGGTATTTCTCTAATCTTGAGCTGCATTCTCCCCTCACCTAGGATGATACCACAATATAAGAAAAAATGATTGACTTCAACAATTGGCTCAGTTTTTGATGTCATTCTAAAGAGATCCGGTTCCTGTCAGCCTGGGATGACATGGTTGATAGACCATGCTGCTCTGCCAGAAATGGCCTTCAGCTGTCACCTCTAGGCTTTCAATTACTGGCTAAGGCACTTTCCTCCCCCATAGTGCCCTTTTTAGGCAAGGGTCTCAAGAACAAAAGTTCTGATGTGAAAATATCACTTACAAATAAATTAAAGGTTATGCTACTAAACACTATCACTTTAAATCAGAAAATGCACCCACTGGAAGCACTCCTTTCCCTGGATGATGTTGACATTGGTGCAGTCACAGAAACATGGTTCAGGGCCACTGAGAGTACCCAGGCCTTGCAAGGCTACAGTGCCTTCCACACTTTCAGACTGCAAAATGAATGGGTGAGAATCAAAGGAGGAATATTTATGTTCATCAAAGATAAATACACCTCTAGATTGGTTAGACAGGAAAACTCCATGGAGTTGCTTCAAGTTCAACTAACTGTGGGTAAGACCCCCCCCCCCCTTCAAGTCATCATTAGCTATAGGTACCCTTCAAACCAAGATACCCACACTATTTATTTGGACCTACTTGAGCCAATCAAATTACAACCAAACACTCTAGTCATGGTTGAGTTTAACTATCCCTCCACTGACTGGGACACTTATATGAGTACCAACATGCTTACAAAAGGTTCCTGGACTTTGTTAATACTAATGCCCTAGAACAAATAGTATGCAGCACCACAAGGAGTTCAAATATTCTCAAAGTGGTCCTCACCAACATGGGTGACCATTGTGCCACCACAAGTATAGGATCCTCACTGGTTAAATCTGATCACAAATTAGTCACATTATAATGCCTGAACCCCTCTTAGGTGAAATCAGGCTAAAACATTTCACCAAAGCTAATTATACCTTCCTAAGGGATGGCATAAATAATTTCCAAGCTCCTGTTCCCACAGATGGCATTCACAACTATACTAAGGTATACACAAATGCCCTGTACAAACACTTATACAAATGTATTGATACAGCTGTACCTGATAGGATCAAAATAAGATCCCGAAGAAAAAATAAAACATCCCTGGTGGACATCTAGCATTAATAAGTTATACAACAAGAGGAAAAAGTTGCTGTCTAAGAATAAAAAAGAGAGATCCCAGCACTGGAAGAACACCTTCCTCTGCTTGAACAAACAAAACAACTTGTAAAATTCTCTAAGGGCAACTCTGAAAATAAATTAGCAACCATAGCTAAGGATAACTGTAAGCTATTCTTCATCTTTATCTAGAACCTAAAAGGTAAGACCCAGATGTGTGCTGACCTAGCTGTGGACAGCATCACACACACTAATTCTGTGAAAATAGCTAACCTATTAGCTAACAAGTTTGGTGAAAATTTCACCCCCCTATGCCTTTCAAACATTCCATAAAGCATTCCCACTACATCTCCCCCACCTTGCATCTCCAAAGAGCAAGTTATTAATGCTCTCTCCAATGTCAAAAACACAGCCTCTGTGGGACCAGATGGCATCTTAGGTTGGATTTTAAAAGGTTTAAAACAGCAACTCCATTAGGTAGTTTCTTCCACCACAGCTGGCTTTGTCCCTGCTAAATGGAAAACCGAAACTGTCATCCCCTTCATAAAGGGGGTACAGCAACAGGCCCTGGGAGCTACACACCCATAAGCTTAACCAGCCTTATCTGTAAGGCCATGAAATGAATCATCATGGACCTTATAAATAAGGATATAGATGATTTCCAAACCCTTGATCCAACACAGTTTGGTTTTGTCAAAGGCAGGTCATGCCGCATAAACCTGGTGGACTTCTTCAAAAACATCACCAGAACCATAGACAAAGGCAAATCTGTGCATACAGCCTACATTGACTTAGCCAAGGCCTTTGACACAATCCCACATTCAGGCATCATTGATAAACTCTCCCAGTTGAATACCAACCCTTATGTCATCAGCTGAGTTGCTAATTGGCTCACCAACAGATCACACTTAGTCAAAGTTGGGGACTTTACCTCAACCAGCAGAACTGTCACCCATGGGGTTCCACAGGGGTCAGTGCTGGACCCCCTATTGTTTGGAATATACTTCTCAGAAGTTCAGGCCAAAACAGAGGGTCTGTGACTGACTAAGTTTGCTGATGACTACAGATGAGATGCAATCACTGAATCCCCAAACAATGTCAATATACTTCAAGGGGAATTTACACAAACCAGTGATTGGTGCCAAAGCCATGGACTCAACCTCAATGCAAAAAAATGCATTATTATCCCCTTCGGTAAAACTGATATCCCTGCAGGCTATCATATAAATAATAATATCTTAAGTAACAACTCAGTAGTGAGAGACTTAGGAATGCAAGTTGACTGTAGCTTAAACTTTGACCACCGTATATCTACTGTGGTAAGGAAGGCATTCTATGTCGCACACTTCATTAGCAAAGGCATTGCCAAAAGAGTGAATGAGATCATGACACCCCTGTACTCGGCCCTCACCAGGCCAATAATTGAATACAGTGCTCCCTTTGGAATGTATCTTACCAGGCACCTGCAGCAACTTGAGAGACCTCAGACATTTTTAACCAAGAAAATTCAGGGTCTCTAGCACATGTCATACATTGTCAGACTGAAGTCACTGTCACTGTACTCAGTAGCATACAGAGTACCTACAGGAGACTTCTGCCTGCCTTACAGTGCAATCTCAGATTCAAACCTAGTGGAAATGCTGCACATTTGCAAGTCAAATAGGACAAGGGTCACCCACTCCAGAGACCTTAACCTGGCCTGCAACATAAATAGGACCTGCTGGAGAGACTGATATGTCTCTCAGAGGTTACCACTCCTCTGAAATAGGCTACCACTTTACATCAAACAAAGCCCCTGTATGCTCCTGTTAAATTGTAGCATGGATGACTGGATGGAAAACCATAAATTCCTCCTGGGGATTTCACCTGTGACCCTCTTAGATATGGGCAGACATTGCTAATTAAGATCTCGAGTTTAGGCAAGATCCTTTATATTGGGTTTCTGTAGTATTATATTGGGCACACATAGCTAGGCTTATAAAGAAGTTCAGGTGAATAGCACAGTAACCACCTAAGGATATATGAACCTATAAGTGTTGGGAGGAACTCTGCTTCACATGGATGGTATCCTGTTCCAGAGAAAGGGCAGTCTCTGAGACATATACTTGTCTCTTCAACATGTCTTATTTATGTTATAGATAAGGTTTAGGTCCATAGATATGGCATTTCTGATGCTATTTGTTTTGCAGATGTGCAACAGCTCTGTAAAGGCTGGATCAAAGGATGCTTTGAATGCTAGGCATAGATTGCCTCTCAGCAGTCTGCTGGAGACTGAGCACAAGGATAAGGCTATGGTACAGTCCATGTAGGAAATGTTGTCTAAACCATGCATTCTTTATGTGAGGAGGCTCTATGGACACTCCAGTTGTTGCATGCACCTTGTCAGATACACAAGGAAGGGGGGATTGAGTTCAATGATTGGTCTAATGAGGGCTAAGTACAATGGAACTATGAAATCTTAGGACCTACATGCCATACCCATGTTTATAAGTTGTACAACACAGAAGGATTTCCTTACTACAGGAGACACATGATGTTCAAAGGCCAGTTCACTGTCCACATGCATTCAACAATCCACATCCACAGAGTCAACTCTTAGGGGTATATTATCAATGCATTAATGTGAATGGGTAGCAGTATTTCCAAAAGATGCTATTATACATTTTTGGCATTGAGTTTTGGAACATGACTGTGGATGTTATTAGTCTGTATCAGGCCTTCTTAGAGGATGTTTGTGGTTTTGGGGAGTTCTATGACTGCACCTAATTTGCAATCATCTGTTAACTTGGGCAGCCAGAGGCCTTTGATGTTGGCCTTGATGTCGAAGTAGATGCCAAAAGGACTGGCCTCAGCACCGAGCTCGGGGGGACTCATTTAGTTACTGGTCTTTTTGTGGAGCTAGATTTACCTATACTGACTTCTTGAATCATATCCAACTGGCTATTCAGTGAGTGATGTAGGAGTTAATACTTAACTTCATTAGCATGTCAACAATGCCTGAGTTGGGTATTATGTTGAATGCTTTTCTCTAGTCAAGATAGGGCGTATGCACCATTTTGATCTCATGCATTGCTTTGGTGACCTTCTTGGCGATGTCCACCAGGTTGAGTAGACATGACTTACCTTTGACAAAATCAAACTGGGTTGGATCCAGTGTCTGAAGGTTTCATGTATCATTATGTTTTTTGCCCATTAATATTTAATTCATAGCCTTGCATATAGGTCTAGTTAGGCTTATTGATCAGTAGATTCTAAATCCGTGGATGGCCTGCTCTTGTACAGAAGGATATAATCTGCAGTCCTCTATTTGCATGGCATGATGCCTGTTTGGAGGCTACAAATGAATAATGCTTCTATTGGGCTTGATAGGTCATGTCTCATGCAATCAAGCAGGCATCCAGGATACTATCAGGCTCCATTGATGTAATTTGTTTTGCCTGGGAAAGTGGATTGAAGACCAGTTTATAAGTGACAGTTGGGGGAGCTATGTTTGGTGGTAATTCTTGAGTGTAGTCCGGGGAGAAAGTTGGGTAAAACTGGAGTTGAATTTATCAGCCAGTAAATTTGCTATATCTTCTAGATCAGTATAAGTGGCTCAGTTTACAATTAGTTCTGCACACTGCTGTGTATTGCCTTTGAGTTCTTGAACATAGCTGAAGAATGCCTTGTGATTGTCATTAGCCTAGGAGGCTACTTTAATCTCAAATTTAGCTTTGGAGGATGTAATTAGTCTTCTGAGCTGTTTATGTAGTTTGATGAGGGAGTTTTTACTTTGTTTGGCATTGCACTTCTTATTTTTGGCCACAATATTCTTTCTTTCCTTATACAACCTATTGGTGTTGGGATTCTACCAAAGTGGCTTGTCCTATGAGTTTGCCTTGTGCTAATTTTGAGTAAACACGTTTGCCTCTCTGCAGCTGTATACATAAATAAAAACTTTTTTTTTTGTTCCCTAGTCCGGGGTAGGCTTGCTCATCAGGGTGTCACCTAATAGTATAAAATTGCATGGACTAGCAGGTTATATACAGCTAATGCTTTCTTATGTCAGGTTAAGAAAGAATTACTCACAGACAATTGCATTTAATTAAAATGCATGAACAAGGGCATCCTTCACTTAAAAAATATGCATTAGATAAGATGATAGTCATCTTCATTATGTAGGAAACTATATTTAGACATATTGGATTGATTTGTAACAGCAGCAGGGCTTGCCATCCATCTGAACGTATATTTATATTTATGTGCATGTGTATGTCACACAAGGAGAACATTTCTATATTTTATGCACACATTGTTGTACATTGACTTATATGAATTGCCAGGCTTTACATTCATAGTTCCTGATAGGCTAGCATAGAGTTGTTAGCTCTTCTTGGTTGTTCGGAATGTCTATGATGTACATTTTTCTCTTAGTTCTCTCATTTATTTTTCTTGCACTAGTATGAAGCATTAGAAGAGAGCATAATAAATACATATTGGCAAACACTGTAATTTTACTGCTTTTATTTTTCAGAGCATGCATGTTCATAGCCAGCACCATTGAATACACAGGTAAAGCACTGACCATGTCCTTACTTCTCAGGTGTCCAAATTTCAGCAGAATGTCCAATTTTTGCCTTATGTTTTTGCTCTCTTCCTCATACAGTTTTGTGTTTTTTCAGGCAAACTATTGAAGACTATGATAATTTGAGTTTCCTAACTCATAGCCTTCAGAACATGCATGTTATTGCAAAACCTATTATTCTAGCAACTTCCTAAGTTCATAACATCAATATTTACTGTTTGTGCCTGATTTGGGCCTTTGTTTTCCTGTTATTTTTAGCTGTGTCTGGATTTCTTCCTGGAGGCTGAGAGGTATAACTACAGCCCAGGCATCCCAAGTTCAATTTGTGGCTGAGGCATCTGAGGTGCTGATAGATGGAGGTTGGGGGTGCTCATCCTGGTCTTTGCATACTTAGACACTCCTTTTCTTTTGATCCTTGAATGAAGCTGAGGATATGCAGGGAACATGGTCATAATGGATGAATAGACTGGGGACATTGGCTATTTTGTGGCAGATGCGGGATGATAACCCACATGTTCCCATTGCTTGTCTGCTCTCTGGATATTAACAATTGTGTGTGTGGATGAGGAATTAGTAGACAAAACTCTGCTGCAAGCACTATGATGTGGACCTGCAATGCTTTGTTCTCAATACTGACTACTATCAGAATTATTGTGGGAAAGGCCAGGAGAGGTAGGTACATACCTACCAACCATTTCAAATTTCTCAGTTTTTACCGTTTTTGAGGTCCAAAGAATGAGGTGCCATGATTCCCAAGTGGCACTCCTTAATTTCCAATTTTCCTGGCTCTTTTTTCAAAATTTTTGGAGTGACATCATCGTGCGCGTGATGATGTCACTCGGTGAATAGCCTGCAAGTAACGTGCGAGCATTTGCGGCTGATCCAGGGTCATCCATGAAATTATTTAAGCTGCACTGTTCCAGGGACATCTGTGGGAATAAACTATCATTATTTAAGCTGCAACTGCTCCAGGGACATCCGCGGGAATCAACTATCATTATTTAGGCTACTGCAAGGTTGTTGCTGTTGTGGAATGAAACTGCACTGGAAGCTACTGCAAATCAGGTAGAGGTGTGTGCGTGTGTGTGTGTGTGTGTGTGTGTGTGTGTGTGTGTGTGTGTGTGTGTGTGTGTGTGTGTGTGTGTGTGTGTGTGTGTGTGTGTGTGTGTGTGTGTGTGTGTGTGTGTGTGTGTGTGCGTGTGTGCGTGTGTGTGTGTGTGTGTGTGTGTGTGTGTGTGTGTGTGTGTGTGTGTGTGTGTGTGTGAGAGAGACTGCTACTGCACTTTTAGATGGGACCGTTTTGTAGAATTATTTTCTGCTGCATTTATAGATGACACGTTTCTGTTGTTGAATTATGTACTACTGCATTTATGGATGAGATGAGACCAGCTAGCTAAAGTTTACTTTGAATTGCTTTGCTGCATTTATTGTTCCACTCTTTCTGGTCACGCACACAATTGCAAGGATTTGAATCAAATTATTGCTGCATATTTGAACTTGAATTAATGCGTGTGCCTTTATTGATATATAGAACAGGATCATTCTGTTAGTATTTATTTAACTTGGACTAGTGTGTGTGCATTTACTGCTATACAAAACAGGACACTTTCTGATCATTGAATTAAGGCTTCTGATGTATAGAAAATGGGATAATTAATAACTAAATTAGAAAATTAGAGAAAAGACATCTGAGTAATTTTTGTTTGAATGTGCTTTATTTTAAGATAGTACAACAGCTTTTACAAATACACTAATCAATGAAATATAAATGCAGTTGCCAGTTGTGCAGTGTGATTTAATCCACAGGATCAATTTTATAGGGTTGTTTCTGTTTTGCTACTCCTGCAAATAAGCAATTTACCCAAGATAATTCAAGTTCCTACATGAAAACAGAACACATGTATTGATTATAAACATGTCTTACTATTCTATGTTGTAGTTTGCTAAGAAAGTGCAAACAATTTATGTAAAAGATAAAAAACAACTTGACGGTATGCCGTATTATTTTCTTCAGATTTACTTTTTACATAAAATCAAGTCATCCAGTGTTAGTAGCACCTGATTTACACAATACAAAACTAACTACCTGTTATGTAAGTGAGTTTTGCAGTTGATTTTGGACAGAAATGTGATATATACAGGATGATTACTGCCATACAGAGTAATTATTGCTTTCATGCCTGTCAACCTGTTAACACAAGAAATCTGGACAAAGCCAAAAATAATGTGGGGACAGAGGCCCCAAAATATGGACAGAGTTTAAATATTGCTCTTATAAACTTAGCTTGAACAAAATAGTTTTCTGTTACCATGTATTTTCTGAAATATATGAAGTGTAAAACTCAAATGTAGGCTATTATTTAATGAATTCAGTCCTCACTGATTTGCCAGAAAACCACACATTTTATGAGAAACAGACCAAAAATATGCGGCAAAAATCGGGACATTCCCAGCTCAAATGGTATCTGTTTGAGCAACACAAATGCGGATGCCAGAACACAGGACATTTCACTTAATAAAATTACTCTGCACTAAGTTAATTCTGTCATATAACATCCATTTATGGAAATGCTGTTATCAGTTACCCATATGTGTCTGCTTCCTGTAAATATGTACATAGCTTCTCTGTCCCCTTGCTCACTGTCATCTTACAACTTTACCTTTCTCAGTCTCCTTGGACTGTGTCTTTAAAATTAATTATCTGTAGCTTTGCCTTCTAAACACCTTGTATTATTCGCTATAATTTCCAGGGCAAATCCTGCTTGTCAGGAATGGCTGCAGGGGGACTCTGGGTCCATATTTTGGTTGTCTGATATTCAGTTTATGTTTAAAAGTTAGTATCCCACAATCCCATTGGAGTGGGTGGGGTTGCATAATTATGTATGCAAATTTTATGTTAATCAGCATACAGATTTGTACCTATTTTTCATGGGCCTTTGTCCAGATTTTTGATGTTTCCAGGTTGAGAGGTATGGGTAGGTAGACTTGGTGAATGAGGAGAGGCACTGAAGTCTGCTGATGTAAGACAAAAGGAAAGGCAAAAATAAATAAATAATAAAAGCATAATGCTCACATAACTCATAATTTTGGAATAACTGTATTGACTAAAATACTATAATAACAATGGTACTGTGAACAGGCATTTGCTTATTATTATACCCAGCTTTGTAATTCTGAGGCACAAGCACTAACATCTATGCATGGATGTATACACGCAAGTTTGTGTGTGTGTGTGTGTGTGTGTGTGTGTGTGTGTGTGTGTGTGTGTGTGTGTGTGTGTGTGTGTGTGTGTGTGTGTGTGTGTGTGTGTATGTGTGTGTATGGGACTACATGTATGAATGAATATTCTGTATTGCTGTTGAGAACCAATGCTGGGTTGCTTCCACCTTTGCACAAAAGTTGTAGACACACAGTACATACTACATACACCAACTGTGATACGTGTAACTGTGCCATTTTATTGCTATACTTTTTCTCCAGAGATACCACTATATTCATTGTCAGAGCTAATAGACAGATGGGTATCTGTAATTAGGTAGAGGCTGCAATGAATATGCCGGCTAGTCAATGACAATTTCTGGTCCCACTTGGCAGAGAAAGAAATAGTTATTTGTGACCAGATTTGGAAGCAGGTGACATGGGATTTAAATCCTGTAGGGAACTTGGATAAATCCTTACATGATATCACAGACTCACTGTTATGATGAACAAGTCTATAAGAAGTCCCATTGTGCACTGTAGAACCAGTGTCTACTGTTAGTTGACAACTGAAATCATATCTAACTGATCAGAGTTCTCTGATGATGACAGTTTGTGGAAACTTGTCATCATGGATGTTGCACTGCAAATGTCACAACAGGCAATTTTGCATTGTGATATCAGTGGTATATATACACAAATGGATTAAGACATATATGCATCTTCCAATTGTTGAATCTTAGCCATCTGAGAAAGCAGGCATTGTGCTCAGTGTTTAGTTCCACCAGAATAAGTATTCTGTACATAAGTATCATTTATGCTATTGTCAGGCATAACATACCATAGCCAATGTAACGGTCTGGTACAGAAGTTCTAATCCTTCACAAGCCCAACTTCATTGCACCACCTGGAAGTGCTTCATTCCCCTGTGCTAGTAAAATGCATATGATAATCTGTTTTTCTAAATGTTATTGTCTTGTGGAAGCAAACCTTCCCCAAGATTTCTGTTTTCCTCAGTTTCAATTTTTATAGGCATGATATGCAGCAGACAGGAAATTAATGTAGTGTGGCACAAAGTTCAACTGAGGAAAGAGTGGAAATAACAACACAAATTTTATAGGTGCAGGCACAGTTCTTTCACCTGAGTCATGTTATCATAATGCTGTAGGCATTATAAAATGGCTGTTCTAGAGAATTATGAACAAACCAACTGAAATGATATCAGTCAGCAGCTTTATGTGATTCCACAAGAAGATGCCAAGTCTGAAGATCTCTGAGAAACACCAGATTCATGATAGTGTAGCCCATCTATAACATGTTAGCATGCCTATTTGATTTGTGTATCAGATTAAGACCCTGAAATGCAAGGCATCCATGCAGTGACCAGACTGGCTGTTATCATTAGTTATCTTGATGTGATGACTAATATGTCCATGAACTCATCCTCTCCAATACCACAAACAGACCAAATTAAAGACAGTAGTAAACTGTATAACCAGGCATGTTTTACTTACAGACACATATTTGTACAGTGGTGAAGATTCCAGCTGTTCCAAAAGGCATTTTATGTCCCATCTCTGATTCTTCAAAACAGGAGTATACGCCTCTACAGGTGTACCTACTTCTGTAAGCTGTGGTAGCATTCTATGGAAAAATCTTTTTTAGACTAATGAATGCAGTATTGCAGAAGGCTATGTTAGCATCCATTTATATGAGTATCACTGATAGAGATCCAAGAAACAGTTGACATAATGATTACAGTCTTTGCCTTCCATGCACAAGGTACATAGTTTGATCATGACCTCCGACCAGTGCCTCCGGGGAGTTTATATGCTCTCCTTGTATCTCTTTGAGGTTCCTCTCACCTCCCAAAAACATACTAGGTGTTCCCACCTCAAACTCACCCAAGAATTGAGTTTGTTGACTCTAGATGGTGCCCATTGAGGGAAGAGTTGCATAACCCAACTGCTTTGGGCGTCAACTGTGGTGCACAGTATCCTCAAGATAGGAAAACATGGATCATAGACTCTAGGTGATTATTTATTTGCCTTTGTTGACCAGGAAAGGTCTGACTGGGCAAAATCCATTTTTAGTGGAGGCCCAGGGTAAAAACATCTATACATGTGCTTATTTGCCTGATTTTTAAATATTTTTAAATATTTCTTACATAAACATAACATTTTAACATAAAAAGTGAGAAATTAACATAAATTGCTTAATTATTGAATAGAGAACTAACATACAGGAACAATTAATGTATTTAGAGCATGATGCCTACAGGAAAAAGATCAAACTGGGGTGATTTGAGTTTACTAGTAATTTACAGAATGACAAGTAAAATGTAGCTTAATGATACGAGAGATATGAAAGGAGAACTTATGGACATGAATAAGGGAGATAGATGAACAGAGGAAGAATTGTAGTTAGTGGTGGGGTATAAGCGAAGGAGGAAAAGTAAGGGTTTATGAAAATTAGGGCAGTAAAAGGAGGAGCAATAAGGGAGAAAAAGATTGGGAAGCAAAGGTTGCTGCAAGAGTTAGAGAAAAGTAACCTGAGTAAAGGTAGCCGGCTGAGCAGGACGCACAGAGCTATCTTTGACATAGGTGCTGTTTAAGCAAAGTTTTGAAACTTTTTAAGTTTTCTCTTTTAAATGTGCGGGGATTTCATTCCAAAGTTTTGACACATAATGAGAGTAGAGAAGAGTCTCCAGCAGTGTTGGATATCTTACTGACACACAGTAAAACTTTATTGCGTGAGCAAAGTTCTCGAGTGGGTCAATAGCACAATAGAGTATTTTGTAATGTTGGGCTTTTGTCTGGAGGGTACAATAGGTTGTGGGCAATGATTAGTTGTGAGTATGCCAACTGGATTGGGAGTTCAGGTCAGTTTAATTGTTTTAATGCATGGCAGTGCTGTGTTTTATAAGATTTGTTGGTTGCAAATTTAGCTATTTTGTTGTAATAGGGGATAGTTTTGTTTTATACACATTGTTGATATTTGCAAGAATAGGGGAAGCATATAACAGAGAAGGAATGATTTATGTTGCTTCTAAGGTAATCCTTGCTTGATCGATCAGGTAGTATTTAGCCCTATAGAGGGAGCTGAGTTTTTGGTGAGTTTTCCTGAAGGAATGAATTATGTGGTGATCAAATTTGAGGTTGTCATCTATTATCAAATTTGAGGTTGACATGTATCACGACTCCGAGTCTTATCCTTCTCTTACCTTACCCTTATCTCTCCTTACCCTCATCAACTAATGAGTCATGTGCAAGTATAACTACCCATTTCACTGCTATGACTGTAATATAGCATAAAATATGATCTCTAAAATTTACATCTATGGCTATATACATTTTTTTTAGCAAAAGTAACTTCTTTGGTATATGTAAGTATCATATATTCATCTGTTGTGAAACATGGATGTAACTGGTGTGCAGTCTGCACTGCACATAATCTTGAAGCTCATGGTGAGAAAGCACTTAAGGGTTAATTTGTTCCAACTTGTATAGGTCATTTTGTACATCACTGCTTCTATTGATGCAATTTATTTATATATGTGCCAGCAGCAGCTGTCCTACTAGATAAAATACCTGTTGTGAAATTTCTGGAGGTTACTGGGCAACATTATGTATTCACAGACTTACCACAGCAAGAAGGTAAGGACAGTATCACTCAGGAAAAATACAATTAACATGCGTCAGCATTATCACCTGTAGAATTCTGGAATGTTCTAGTTCTTAAAAGGGAGAGGGGTTTTGGCAGTTTGGCTTTCAATAAGTCAAGCCGTCCATAATGTTGTATGTAAGCTAGTTCTCACATGTCACATGTGAGAAACTAAGTATAGAAATTCTTCCTCAAGTAACCACTCACCTCTTGGCCAGTTAATGGAATAATACACTGCTTGGTACAGAAACACTAGCTATAGAATAGTCATGCTGAAAACAAATAATCTTGGCTCAGTAAGTGGGTTCAATACCATATGTCTAGTCCTGCTAAATTGTGGCCTCGTGTTTTATGTAGCCGCAGTGAGTCTTGTACATTACCCTTCTTGCACAGATTACTGCTGTTCATTATTGTTTTATTTTGTCTATAAAATAGGTGCAATATTTTGATATACTCCTTTACATGCCACATGCCTTAAGTGCATTCACTTTATTTGCATCATTGTATGTGTGTAGCTATGTACATAACTCACTTGTCCATTGCTTAAGAAATCTCTATGAAACTCTGGTTAAGTAACTTCATTAGTGCTATTACTGTAGATATATGGAGGCTAAGGGACTCAAACACTGGATTATAGGGTGCTTATTGCCAAGTCATATACTTAGTCTTCTCTTTTAGACTGTCAGAGACTCCCTTACCTCGTGACCAGTCCAGTCTTACCGATCATTAGTAGCTTGGGCTTATACAGTCGTTTATGCTCAGTAGTTCAGACTTAGCTATCTCCTTTTTGCTGAGAATGTTGCTGTTTATTTTATCTATATTATCTGAGGTGGTAAGTGCTTTTTCTGGCTTCCTAACTGAAACTGCAGTTGAGGCCTCTGATTTGACAAATTCCTGATTGTACCTAGCTGCCCAGTCTTGATGCCAGAAACCAATCAGCTAGAGGGCTTAGATAACTAAGCATACATAATTTTCTGGACATTTATTTATTTATTTCTACAGAGACAGATCAAATGAATAATATTTTTTTGCTATGACTGGGTCCATAACGACATAACTCCAGAGTTTCTCGGAATGATTACAATCTGGTGTGGAATTTGGCCTGAACACACTGCATCTGTGACTGTAATGTAAAAACAATTTAACAACAACAATATCCACTCAGAGCAGTCTTCAGCCTCCAGTCTGAAGCTTTATAATGACACAGGAGGCTGCCAAATACCAACTTATCAGAAATCTTTGTAATGATAGTAGTCAATGATATTCTGCTAACGTCATGGAGTGATGGAGAGAGCGACAGAAAGAGAAACAGTGCATTCTTTTAAAGCACTACAGCTAGGTGCCTAATACTTCCCCAGTTAACATGACTGCAGCTTCCCGGGCTCACACAAAGAGAGACAACTACACAGTGACTTGGTAGAATTTCTAATCTCCTATTGTATATAAGTATTTTTATGACACTGTCAAATGAAAGTGTGTAAAATAGGGTAAGGTATATGTTTGAATTATGAGTTCTAGAAAAAAATCCTCACTGAGACAATACACTAGCATAACTGATTCTAAGTCCTGACACCTATTAAAGGCATTATGACATATAATGAGTTGACAGATAACCCTGAGGGAACTATTTTGTGGGTTTTAAGTATTTAAAGTGAAGACAAAAAAAGTTGTTGTTTGCATATTACCTGAGCTGCTGTTGTAGAAGGTTACCATCTATGCTTAATAAGCAGTGCTGCTGCAATGCCTTCTACATCTGCACACTGGAGACACACCTTCATCTTTAGTAAGATGGACACCTAACTGTGGCAAACATAATATCAAGAAATGACAGGGTCTGTATGACGTGTTTGTTTGGATCTTTTTAAAGAATTTCAAGAACTTGACCATTTTTTTCTACGATGCCATTTATAGAATCCTGTCTATGGATCTATTATACATCTATCAAGCAACCCTTTCTTGTATATTGATTTGCACCTGTATTTTAAAATGCCCTTCTGGGTAGAATTAAGCAACATTTTTCAGAAGTTAAAGAAACAGAGTACTTGTGTGAAAAAGATTCTGAATGTGCAGTATAAAATCTTTGATAACTGCCAAAGTTAAAAGCTTACATTAATTTTGTTAACTTGTTTATAATACATTGCAGTTTCAATGTGCAGGGATATAATTTAATAATACAACTATGGGACATATATCACTTCATGTCCGTAATAACTGTCATCATGCATTTAGGGCTGGAAAGGCAAAAATTACCCTCAGGGATGGATATGAACAATTAATACAACACAGGTCATGAGAATAACCCCTTTGGCAATTACTTTGTGGGTTCAGCCTGTATTAAGTTATCTCATCAGAGCTACAAGCCAACATTTAATCCATTAAATTAAATATTTCTCAACAAAAAACACATTTAAAAATATACACATTTTATGCACAGTTCTTCATTTTGTCCTTTGTTACAGACTTTCATGAACTGCTCTGCTTCTCTATTACAAGCCCTCACAAAACGTAAATCCATGAAGTGACTGAGAAATCATCATTGTTGATAGAACAATGCAATGAAAGAACAACAGCTAGTGAGATTAACTATTCATTTTGTGAAGAATGAATGTTAATTGTTATAGGTCAACTGGGAAGGTTTTAGCAGTGCAAAATGAAACATACCTGTAGGAAAGGTTGTAGGTTGCATCTCCATTTATTTTGTCATGGAACAGTGTTTCTTTTATTATTATTAGGATGTTATAATGTTCTTCCAAAAATAACATTGCAAAACTCTCATCAAGTGCATAGGACCAAGAAGGAATGATTGACAGCACATTTTCTTGACAGAGGTGTTTATGTCATATATGAAGATGCAATTTTCAGAGTACACAAAAGCTTAACAATCATTTCTGTGAATTGTTAGAAACCTGTTTTTTTTTTCAGGAAATGTTAGTTTAAAAAAAAAAGCAGCACATGCTAGCAATAAGTTTGTTGCCAACCTCTGATTCTAATTAACAATTTGGCAAATAATTGCTTTATGAGTGTCTGCCAATTATATGTCCTGCAAAATGTGGCGGATATCGGTTTAATAGCTAGATACACCAAAACTGAGCAGAATAATAAATACATCATTGCTTATGCTGAGATTTGCTTTCTCCTTCCTGTAATCTCTCTCTCTTTTTTAACATTTTATTTTAAGAACACTTTCCATAGTTTAACCATTTGAATGAAATTTCTAACATCTCAATGACAACAATTCTAAACATCATATTTGAGCAGTAAATATTATTATAGTAATTCATATTTAATATCTATTAAACATTTTTTAATAATCAGCAATGTCAGCCAAGATTTAAGAAATTAGGTTCTGTAAGGAGCAGCTCAGATACAAGTAAATATCTAAATATGTTAGACATAACATCAAGTGCACATGGAAAACAGATGTAGGTGAAATATAACTAAGGGTGGAGTGACATGCATAAAAAAGGAGAGATAGAGACAAAAAAGACCTTCTGCTATGACCACCAGTAGCCTAAAAACATAAGCTATCAGTATGATAAAGGGAGCAAGTGTATGAAGCAATCCTGGAGTTAGCAGATATTAATCATACAATAAGGATGTAGCTAGACTCCTTTCTTCTATGGGATATACACATGGCTGATTTATATATTAAGTTTTTGAGCTACCCTGAGCTTCATATCGTATATTTGGTCCATAACTGTCTTCATAGGGGATGTATCTGAGACTTTCAACTTCTTTTAACAGTCCTTTTGGTTGCCATCATTATTAGAGGCATCAGACAATAGACCTTCTTGATGCCAACTGTAAGGCTTATGTAAAATAACACTAATGCTACATGAAGACTTGGAACTTCCTTAAATGATATTTCTTTTTCACAGGTCTCCCCAAAATTCCTGTAGTTTGGGGCTATCGTAGAACATGTGGTCCCATGAACCAAACACTTCTATCGCTTCTTTTTATTGACAACAATGGTTACTTGCATTTGGAAATGCTTCCAATCATCTCTTGACTGTACTTGTGCAGGAACCTTTTTGACAAAAAAAATCAGTTTGTAACATTAAAGCATAATTCCACAGTGAAAGGTGTGACTTTGTCCCCACAGCTGTATGACATCATGCTCTACAACAGCAGTTCAGGTCTGGATGAATTGTGAAAGGAAAGTATCAGTACCAGCTGTTCCATCAACAACAGTGGCATCAAGATCCATCTCCAACCATTTCTAACATGGCTTTTTACTCAGTACAAAGGGATTGTGTGCTGTTTAAAGACACTGGTGCCTTCGGTCAAGATGCTACCATCTTCTAAAAGAACGCATCATGATAAGCAAGAGCTTCAAAGTCATGACACCTAAAGCTTCTGCTCTGCTATGAACAGGCACAGAAGCTCTTCAAATAATTAAAAGTTGTTTAGCATTTTGTTCTCACACATGCAGCATGGATGCTATTTGTGCCAAAGAAGTATGAATGATAATGCCAGTTTTCAGAACTGAACCAAAGTAATCTGGTATCCTGATTAATCCCCACATTAATGCCTGCCAAACAAAGGTGAGGGTAAAAAAGGATTCCTCAGAGAAAAAAAGCAAAATTAAAGTGCAAAGAGCTTAAAACTCTTATACTGCCTTCTTGGTACAGTTGTTAACACCCATCCTAGCTATGACAATTGTCAGTTTACATGGATTTGGAATCAAGGAAATAGATGGTAATAGTCACATGAACTCATTATCATTTAAGATTATTAATAATATAACTGCTTGCTAGATTTTAAAATACTAGCCATGTTCTATACCAAAAGCTAGGAATTTCTCCTTTTTCCCTTTCAAAAAAAAAAAAATTGCCTGAATCTCCTTGTGTTCTGACTGTGCTTCTCAAACATTTTGGAAATATATAGTATATTTTAGAGCATTTATTATAACTGTAATTGCCTTAATATTGCTACAACTCAAGTGCTCTAGGTTGTACTGCATCTGAATTGTTCGTGTGTTTTAGCTGCTTTTCTGTATATATAGACTTCTCTGTATATGTAGACTAGCTACTTATTCTGCTGTATTATTGCCTCAAATCGTTTTTCAGTTGTGCACTTGCCTTGCTTCATTTAAAAGTTTTAAATTGCTAATTTTGTAGAGATTTAATTGCATTTACTGTTTAGGACTACACACTCAAGTGTGTTAGCCTTTTCTGTGTTTATTTACTGCATTATTGCATTGTTTAGCCTGTTTTAACAAAAAAAAAATACTATCTTGTTTGTTCATTTCCCACCTTTCCTAGCCAGTCCATATCCCAGGCTTTGCTTGTCTCAGGACTTTATTTTCTGTGTTCAGAGCTATCCAGACCTTGCTGTGGTAGAGGGACATCCTACTGTTTACCAGTGGGAGTGGTGAGCATTGTACTGCCTATCTAATGCTAGAGGAGTGGTTTCCAGCTCTGAAATTGTAATTTTATTAGTCTTTTGGGGCTGAGTTCTATCCCTTTCAACTTTCTGGCTTAAAAACACGTGTGCTTGCACATTTTCCGCATCATGCAGCACTGCGAGGCTACAGTTAAACTATTCCAGGTGCCAGAAATTCTGCTCTTCAAATTTTCCCTTAGAACTAGTTGGTTTCTCACTAGCACTAAAATCTGAACCCCTGTGACTAGCACTTGCTGTAGAGCCTGCTGGAAAGCACTAGGAAGCCTGAAACTGATAAAAGCACTCAACTCTCCTTGTCAATAAGGAGAAATTAATCGTAGGCACTAAACAGCCTATAATTGCAAAGTACCTTGCAAAGGTAAGGGAAAACAGCTCTTATACTTTACAAAAAAGCACCTAAAGAGGCATGTCCAAGGGTCAGCTTCCGGTGATTTCTCCTGTCCACCTGGTGAATCTGGGCATACTGAGGCAAAGCGGCAACTGCCTCATGTACACAGACAGTCCTCTCCTCCTACCACCCAACACTACAACCTGCGAGAGATGCACTTACATAGCCAAACTGGAAGCAAAGCTCTCTCCAGCCAAGATTGTGCTGGACAGTCAAGAGGAGAAGGTTAACACCTGCACTACACCTCAAGCAAATCATAGCCCTTCAAAACCCACACCATCAACACCCACACATAGCAACACTAAACCCACATACGTGGAGGCCCATAACATTAACCTGCCCAAGCAACAAGGACCTCCGAAGCTGAAATGCAAACAAAAAACAGTCACAACTAACGTGACACATAGCTCACAACACCAGTGTGCCACTCAACAACAGCCCCTAAGGCAAGACAATGTAACCAACACTTTAGTCATAGGTGACTCTATAGTCAGCACACTGATGTCCCACTCACCAGGCTGAACAAGGAGAAAATTACAGTCAGCTGCCTGTCGGGTACCAGTATCTGCCACATAACTCATGAACTCAAGTCACTCCACAACAAGTACAGATACAACTCTGTCATTGTCCATGTTGGAGTGAATGACTTGAGACATACCTCCCTGGACTACATGAAAAGAGACATGGAAGTGCTCTCAGATCTTGTGGCCCAGGCAGGTATGACCCTAGCCCTGAGTAGCATCCTGCCTTCGCCCAGAATGATACCACAGTATAAGGGCAAAATGATTGACTTCAACAATTGGCTAAGCTTCTTGTGTAATTCAAAGTGGATCCAGTATCTGTCTGCCTGGGAAGACATGATCGACAAACCACAATGCTTTGCCAGAGATGGTCTGCATCTGTCACCCCTGGGATTCAGGTTACTGGCTAAAGCTCTTGCTACCCCAATAGTGCCTTTTTTAGGCAATGTTCAAAGGATAAAACCACCACCGTAACAGATATAAGCATGCAAAATCTGAAGGTAATGCTACTCAATGCTAGAAGTCTAAACCTCAAAATCCACTCTCTTGAGGCAATCCTAAAAGGAGGGAACATCAATATCTGTGCAGTAACTGAGACCTGGATCAAGGATCCAGAGAGCACCCCTGCAGTACCAGGCTACAACTTTTACCACACTTTTTGGCCACAAAACCAAGACCCAAACACTAAAGGTGGAGGAGTGTCCATATTCACCAAGGATATTCACACCTCCAGGCTAGTTGCCCAACACAATGCATCTGAAATTCTCCAGGTGCAACTAAAACTAGGTAAGACTACAATCCAAATTGTAGCTTGCTACAGATCCCCCACCATGCCCTAAGATTCTCACTACACCTTTCTAAACATACTGGAAAATATTGAGATACAACCAAACACACTAATACTGGGTGATTTCAACTATCCTGCCATTAAATGGGAAAACTACTCGGGTACCAACTCCTTTTCCCAACGGTTCTTGGAATTCATAAATTCCAATGCCCTGGATCAACTGATCCATTGTCCCACCAGGGGCTCCAATATCCTAGACCTGGTCATTACAAACATGGGAGATAGATGATCCACACCAGTGGTCACCCCCTCATTGGTCAGGTCTGACCATAAGCAAATCACCCTTGACATCCACATCCCACCCCCCAGTAAGGAAACCTCCTTAAAAAACTTCTCCAAAGCCAACTTCATGCTACTGAAGTCAGAAGTGACAAACTTCATGACACCCATGCAGACGGGATCCGAAAGTTTGATTGCAGAATCCTACACTAAGGCACTGTACGAGCACATCCACTCGTGCATGAATCGTGCCATCCCAAATAGAACCAAGATGCTCTTCTCCAAAAAAAGGAAGCCAATCTGGTGGTCCCTGCTATAAACAAACTATACAACAGAAGGAAGAAACTGCTGCAGAAAAGAGGAAAATCCCAGGATGCAAAAAACTCCCTCACCAGCCTCAGTAAGAAGCTGAAATCCCTCATAAAATCCTCAAAAGCTAAAAAATTGCCAAAGATTCCAAAGAAAACCACAAGGCATTCTATAGTTATGTCAAGAATCTAAATGGCAGTGCTCAGATCTGCTCTGAGCTACAACACAATGGCATTAAATATACTGATCCCAAGGATATTGCCAGTATTCTGGCAGATCGATTTAGTGCTAACTTCACTCCCCTCTCACCCCATAAAGGGCCCATCTCAATACAAAAAGATTGCCAAATTCCGGTAATCATGGCCACACAGGTAGAAACCACACTCTCCAAAGCTAAGAATACAGCATCCATGGGACCAGATGACATCCCAGGCTGTGTGCTACATGAACTACAAAATGAACTGATACCTCACTTAAGTGTCATGTTTAATCATAGCCTCACCTCAGGCTTCATGCCCACTGAGTGGCGCACAGCTACAGTTATCCCACTCCACAAGGGGGATCCACCTTGGATCTCAGGGACTACCGTCCCATCA
This sequence comes from Protopterus annectens, assembly GCF_019279795.1. Taxonomy (NCBI): domain Eukaryota; kingdom Metazoa; phylum Chordata; order Ceratodontiformes; family Protopteridae; genus Protopterus; species Protopterus annectens. The sequence goes on along the minus strand of NC_056730.1, from coordinate 830,549,911 downwards.
GTCTGACAAGCCTGATCTGAAAAGGCATGAAACCCATTATCATGGAACTTATAAACAAAGACATTGGCAACCTTCAAACACTGGACTCCACCCAGTTTGGGTTTGTAAAGGGCCAATCTTGTCTCCTGAATCTGATTGACCTCTTCAAATCAGTCTCCAGAGCTGTGGATGAGGGTAAGGTGGTCCACACAGCCTATCTGGACCTCGCCAAGGTCTTCAGCACCATCCCTTGCTCTGGAATCATAGATAAACTTACTAAGCTGGGCATAAATCCCTATGTCACTTGATGGGCTGCCAACTGGCTTACTGACAGAACCCAGACTGTAAAAGTAGCCAACTCCAAATCCAGCTCCAGACAAGTGACAAGTGGAGTACCTCAGGGTTCAGTCCTGGGACCACTCTTGTTTGGCATCTACGTCTCTGAAGTACAGGCCAACACTAAGGGACTCTGGCTAACAAAGTTCACAGATGACTGCAAATTGGGAGCCATTATTGAATCCCCAAATGATGTGGATATTCTACAAAAGGGCCTTAAAGAAACCGATGCCTGTTGCCAGAGCCATGGGCTCAAGCTTAATGCCAAGAAATGTATAGTTATCCCCTTTGGAAAAAAACATGTACCCATGAATTACCACATAGGTGGCAGTACACTAAACATCGAAAGTGTGATGAGAGACTTAGGGACACAGGTGGACAGTGGTCTCACATTCAATAACCACATCACCACAACAGTTAGGAAATCCTTCTGTGGCACACCTCATCACTAAGGGCTTTTCATCCAGAAAAAAGGAGGTCATTGTCCCATTGTACTCATCCCTCATTTGACCCATTATAGAGTATAATGCCCTGTTTGATACGTACCTCACAAGACATCTGCAACAGCTGGAAAGGCCACATAAATACCTCACTAAAAGAATCACAGGCCAAAAGCAGATGCCATATGCTGACTGTCTAAAAAAACTCCAGTTATACTCTGTGGCATATCGTCTACTCAGAGGCAATCTCTGCTTAACATACAAGGCCATGTCAGACCCTAAGCTGTTGGACATGTTCCACTTAAAGAAATCCCAATCCCTCAGAGTCACATGCTCCAGGGATCTAAACCTTGTCATCACAATGAACAAAACATGCTGGAGCGATAGATTCCTGACCCAGAGACTCCCCATACTCTGCAACAGACTGCCCATACATGTCAAGCAGAGTACCTCCTTGGATCTCTTCAAAAGGAACCTTGATGATTGGATGGGAGATAGGAAATTCACCCTGGGGATCATGTCAGTGGCCCTGCTAGACAGGGGTCCGGAGAAGTAAATATTGTGGGAAGAAATATCCAGGGAATTGTTATGGCTAGGCTTGTATAGGCCCTAGGGCCAATAGCCTAATATCAACCTATGAGCCTATGAACCTATGGCAGAACTTCAAGAAACAATATCCATTTATCATTTACATCTATTCTTGCAATATCAATAGGATCATCAGAATCTTATGTTAAGAGTATTCTTATCTGGTATGGTTATGGGTGTCATGAGGGGCTGCTTCCAAAATGAAGGCAGAACGTCTGTTCTTAATGACAGTATTTCTAATCCATGAAGAGTGAGAGAAACTAATAACAATTGGTTCTACTACAAGAGCTTGTGTCCTTAAAGTGCTCAAAAAACACTGTCTAGAAGTCAGGGACTTGAACACCTTGGAGCTCACGTAGGCTGTTGAACATGGTCAGATTCAAACATGAGTTCAGACAAGCAGCCATGAGAGAGAGTGGGAGAAGGATTTGAGGATTAGGGGTGGAAGGGGAGTTTTAGGGTTAAGGAACAATTTCTGAATTTAAGGTTAGGGAGGGAATTTGCAGTTTTAGGTTTAAGAAGCACCTAGGGACTTTAGGGTTAGGGAGGGGGTTAGAGTTTTAGGATAAGGGAGGGAAGAAGTACTAGAGTTCAGAACTGGATGGGGGTAAAAGTTGGGGCACTGGTAGGGCTACACAGTTTATAGACTCAGGTTTTGGTAGGGCTAGGTAGAAATGGATGACCAGGCTGGTGAGAGTTTGTACATTTGCTTTTTTGAGTGTATTGCAAGCTACCATCACATGAATTCCTGTAGTAAGCCCAAGAATGTCCATCGAAACCCATCATGATGAGAAAGTTCATGTTCTGTATGGCAGAATCATCATGTCCTGCTGTGATGCAGTATTAAGGGACATGACAGACTCCAGATGTGGCTCATGCTGCATTTAGTAAAGGTTCTTGGGATTACAAAGTCACACATCTTAGCAGTGGTCATATTAGTCTGCTTGCCACACAAGGTTTCCTATCCAGTGTACAATTTAACTTGTATTACAACTGGAGACCAAGTCATTTTACCTGTGTGGAGTCATTAAAAGCAGTGACTTTTGGAGCAGTCTTTTTTTTTTACTTTTTTTAAATTATAGAAGTCATCCAATTGGGTAAACATTCACAGCTTAAAAATGATACTAACAATTTCATCCTACATTCATTGTAGTTGCCCAAAATCAACAGATCCTCCCTATGAGCTCAGACCTCATATGCTTAAAAATAATTTTGAAATGATGCATTGCCTTTGCTTCGCTCTTGTGTCTTTTGCCAGAAGTGACCAACTCGATTACTTATTCTTAAGTGCAGTTTTTTAAAGTGCCATTAAATAAACATGCACTTCTATTTTATTCTATATCTGACAAGGTATGAATAATGAACACAGAAGAAAATAGTCTAAGTGTTACAGTTTCCAAAACATAACAAATTCGGCCTTACGGAAAGGACCTCTATCACTACATAGATGTCATAGTTGCATGAGCAGACTTGCGATCTCATTTCATAGTAAGAGTGTGTGCTTGTAATAAGAGCACCATCCAGTAGAAGACTGGAAACAAAAATGTAATTAGACCAAAAAAAGTCAAACCATAAACACACTATCTGGTATAAACTATAGATGCTGCATAAAGTGTCCTGTATTTATGAAGAAAGTAGTGCTTCTCTTAATAGGTTCTAAAGGGTGGAGTCCATAGGTAAATGTGTAACTAAGTTAGGGTTCCCCCACTCATGGCCGCTACACTACATCTGGCAGAAGAAAGTGCATCCATGAACCTTTTAAGCAACTGCTTGGTTGACTTGTTAAAAAGTAAACAGAAGTCACTGTGTAAAAGCTATGTTCAGATAAGACACTCATATAGCATAGCAACTTTCAGTATCAGTTTAGGATTAAACAGCCCTTTAGACAAGAGCTAGTTTAAAGATGATTGTAGCTTTGCTCACACACTTTTTTTCCATTAAAAAGAAGCAACACTGGATATACCATGGAACATAGTGAAGACAGTCATCAAAAAGTGGAGAAGATATGGGACAACATGGACATTGCAAATAAATGGACTTCCCTCCAAAATTGATAAAAAGAAAAGATGAAAACTGGTCAGGTAGGCTGTCAAGAGACCTACAGCAACACTGAAGGAGCTGCAGGAATTTCTGGCAAGTATTGGTTGCGTATTACATGTGAAAACAATCTCCCATATTCTCCATATGCCTGGGCTATGGGGAAGGGTTGCAAGTCAGAAGCCTTTTCTTACACAGAAAAACATACAGGCCAGGCTACAATTTGCAAAACAATACATCAAATCTCACAAAAGCATGTGGGAAAATGTGTTATCGTCTGATGAGACCAGAATTGACCTTTTTGCCACAAATCCAAAAGGTACGTTTGGCACAAAAACATCACTTTGCATCACCAAAAGAACACCATCCCCACAGTTAAACATGGTGGTGGCAGTATCATGCTTTGAGTTTGCTTGTCTTCGGCTGAAATTGGGCTTTAGTTAAGGTGGAGGCAAATATGAACAGTTCCAAATACCAGTCATGTTTGACCAAAAACCTTCAGGAGTCTCCTAGAAAGTTGAAGATGAAGAGGAATTTCACCTTTCTACATGACAATGACCCCAAGCATACATCCAAATCAACAAAAGAATGGCTTCACCAGAAGAAAAGTTTTGGAATGGCCCAGCCAGAGCCCAGACCTAAATCCAATAGAAAATCTGTGGGGTGACCTGAAGAGGACTATGCACAAGAGATTCCCTTGCAATCTGATGATTTGGAGCACTTTTGCATGGAAGAGTGGGCAAATATTGCCAAGTTAAGATGTGCCACACTGATAGACTCCTACCCAAGAAGGCTAAATGCTGAAATTAAATCAAAAGGTGCTTCAACAAAGTATTAGTTTAAGGGTGTGCACACTTATGCAACCAGCTTATTGTACAATTTTTATTTTTTATATTTTTTCCCCTAACAGATTTGTTTGTTTTTCAATTGAACTGTACACGTTATAGGTCATATTAAAGGCGGGAAAAGTTTTGAAATGATTTATTGTGGTCTCATTTTTTTATATCAGAAAAATCTGGCATTATAACCGGGGTGTGCAAACGTTTTATATCCATTGTGTGTGTGTGTGTGTGTATATATATATATATATATATATATATATATATATATATATATATATATATATATGTATATATATGGGTCTACCTGAGTTAGTCGAAACGCCAGAAGACCGACAAGTGAATGGCGAGGCCCAGAAGATCGACAGTTCAGAAGACCGACGCGACGGATGAAAACACCGACGCCGAGGATGCCGACATGGGAAAAGGCTGTGTAAGTATGCGGTAGTGACGGACGTTTGGGTGCGAGTAAGGTAAGTGCGGATATTGACGGTGTGTGGGGATAGGGGTGGGTTAAGTGAGTTAGGGTTAGGGAGCGGGTCAGGTAAGTGTGCGGTAGTGATTGTGATTGGGTTAGGGGTGAGTTAAGTGATTTAGGGTTAGGGAGCGGGTCAGGTAAGTGTGCGGTAGTGATTCTGTTTGGGTTAGGGGTGGGTTAAGTGAGTTAGGGTTAGGGAGCGGGTCAGGTAAGTGTGCGGTAGTGATTGTGTTGGGCTTAGGTGCGTGTTAAGTGAGTTAGGGTTAGGGAGTGGGTCAGGTAAGTGTGCAGTAGTGATTGTGTTTGGGTTTGGGGCGGGTTAAGTGAGTTAGGGTTAGGGTGCTGGTTAGCTGAGTATGCGATAGTGACGGACCTTAGGGTTAGGGTTTGGGTTAGGGTTGTAGATAGTTGTGTATGTGAGGTTTAGTGTGGGTCTGTAGGGATTTTGGTGTGTTTGTGTTGTGTGTGTGGTTTTGGACAGGAATGTGTTTTGTTTGTTGATTGTTGTGATTGTGGTGTGTGCAGTGTATGAGGTTTCGTGTTTGTGTACCGCTGGTTATTTCGTTGTCGGGCATGTGGGGTTTCGTGTTTTGCATTGTCGGTTATGTGGTTTCGTGATTGCGTTGTCGATCTTCTGGCGCGTGTCGATTATGTCAGGTAGAACCATATACACATATATATATATATATATATATATATATATATATATATATATATACATACATATATATATGTGTGTGTGTGTCTATGTGTATATACACACTTTTATATAAATATATATATATATATATATATATATATATATATATATATATATATATATATATATATATATATATATATATATATATATATATATATATATAGATATATATATATATATATATATATATATATATATATATATATATATATATATATATATATATATATATATATATATATATATATATATATATATATATATATATGCATATGGAGCTAACCGATATTGCCAACATCCTGGCAGATAGGTTCAGTGCTAACTTTACCCACTCTCACCCTCCAAAGAGCCCATCTTAATGCAAAGCCCCTGTAATCATGGATGAACAAGTAAAGACTGCAATCTCCAAAGCCAAGAATACAGCATTCATGGGACCAGACAACATCCCAGTCTGCGTACTGCATGAAATACAGAACAAATTGGCACCCCACCTCAGTACCATGTTTAATCATAGTCTCACCTCAGGCTACGTGCCTACTGAATGGCACACAGCGACATTTATTCCACTCCATAAAGGGGGTGCCACCAAAAAGCCCCGAAACTACCGCCCCATTAGCCTGATGAGCCTGGTCTGCAAGGCCATTCAATGTATCATCTTGGAGCTTATAAACAAAGGCATAGGTAACCTCCTAACCCTGGACCCTACTCAGTTTGGGTTTGTAAAAAGTAGATCATGTCTACTAAACCTGACTGACTTATTTGAAGCAGTCACTAGAGCTGTAGATGAGAGCAAGGTAGTGCGCACAGCCTATCTTGACCTCGCCAAGCCTTTTTATACCACCCCCTACACTGGCATTATTGATAAACTCACTAAACTGGGCATAAATCCCTATGTCACAAAATGGGTGGCCAACTGGCTCACTGACAGAACCCACAAAGTAAAAGTAGCTGACTCTAAGTTTGACTTCAGACCAGTGATGAGTGGTGTACCACAGGGTTCGGTCCTGGGTACTCTCCTGTTTGGCATCTACTTCTCTGAAGTGCAGGTCAACACAGAAGGTCTTTGGCTAACAAAGTTTGCAGATGACTGCAAACTGGGAGCCATAATATAATCACCTAATGATGTAGACATTCGACAAAAGGGACTCATAGAGACAGATGCTTGGTGTCAAAGTCATGGCCTCAAGCTCAATGCCAAGAAGTGCATTGTCATCCCCTTTGGGAAAAACTCAGTACCCATGAGCTACCACATAGGCGGTAGCTCACTAAACACTGAAAGCGTGATAAGAGACCTTGGGACACAGGTAGACAGTAGTCTCTCCTTTGATAACCACATTGCCACAGTAGTCAGGAAATCTTTCTATGTGGCACACCTCATCACAAAAGGGATCTCCTCTAGAAAAAAGGAGGTAATTGTTCCTGTCTATTCATCCCTCATCAGACCTATTATAGAGTACAATGCCCCATTTGGCATGTATCTCACAAGACACCTACAATTGGAAAGGTCACAGAAATACCTCACTAAGAGGATTACCAGCCTCAAACAGATGCCATATGCAGACCATATCAAAAAAGTCCAGCTCTACTCCGTCACATATCACCTACTCAGAGGCTATCTCTGCCTAACATACAAAGCTATATCAAAACCAGAGCTGTTGCACATGCTACACGTAAAGAAAAAATCCCAATCTCTCTGAACCACATGCTCCAGGGACCTAAACTTTGTCCCCACAATAAACTGAACATTCTGGAGGTATAGATTTCTGTCCCAGAGACTTCCCATACTCTGGAACAAACTACTCATTCATGTCAAGCAACGCTCCTCATTGGCCCTCTTTAAGAAAATCTTGATGAGTGGATGGGAAATAGAAAATTCACCCCGGGGATCACTTCTGCAGCACTGCTTGACAGGGGCACAGGAAAATAATTGTCTTGGGTGGCGAAAGCCAGGTAACCTTATTGGCTAGACTTATATAAGCCCCAGGGCTAGGGTTACCATATCTGGTTATACGAAAAGGAGGATGAAAAAATATGTGCTGGTCTTTAGTCTTTAATGTGGAACATCTCAGTTCCGCATTAAAGACAAGTAGCTCCGTGTTTAACGATTTTTGATTGGCCCGTATGCCAGTATACAAGCCAATCAAAAACTTGCACAGCTGACCCTCTTCTGTTCAATGCAGAACATCAAGCAGTTCCGCATTGAACAGAGCTCTGTTTTTTGATTTTTTTAAGGTATACGAGCCAATCAAAACCTCACACAGCAGACCATCTTCTGTTCAATGTGGAACATCAAGCAGTTCTGCATTGAATAGAGCTCCGTTTTGCAATTTTTTAATTGGCTGGTATACCGGTATATGGGCCAATAAAAAAAAAAAAAAAGCGGAGGCTATTTTGCCGTGACTGCAACTGGCAGTGTGGGACCTGGGATCGGACTACCGATCCTGGGATAATCCCGCTGAAATAGGGACGTCTGTTTTTTGAAAATTCTGTGATTTGTCCGGGTTTTTGAAATTTTCAAAAAACGCCTGGACAGGAGCCCAAAAAGAGGGCGTATGGTAACCCTACCCAGGGTCGATAGCCTAGTTCCTACCTATGAACCTCTATAAATATATGTAGATATATATATATATATATATATATATATATATATATATATATATATATATATATATATATATATATATATACACACACACACACACACACACACACACACACACACACACACACACACACACACACACACACACACACACACACACACACACACACACACATATATATATATATATATATATATATATATATATATATATATATATATATATATATTACACTGATGAAGCTTGATTAGCAGAACTATTTTGTGTGTTTTGGAAGCTGTTGGCCTAATAAAACCTTTCTATGGATATTATTTTGATTGCTGGAGTTGTTTGGTTGAAATATAGATGTATGTATGTATACATACACACTAATATGTGTGAAGATATAGATTATATGTATGCCTATATGTCCTCTAATAATCTGTGTGACTTTGAGCAACTTAGTTAACCAGGTGGTGCTCCAGGCCATCGATGAAAATGAATACTTGTGCCCAATGTGTTTAAGTGGGTTAAGAAAAAAATAATAAAATCAAATATACACCATAGGATTTTATGTATTTGACTGCTTTTCAAAACAAAACATCACCCATATAGGATATCCTGTTTTCTATACTATGTGTACATTGACACACTTCCTCATATCTTTCTGTTCACTGAACAGGGCTTGTGAAATAAATTAAAAATTGTGTCAACAAGATAAATAGATGTGGACAGGAGCCTGTATAAATCTCGCATAGCTTGTACACCATATTGCCCCAAAAACTATGTGATAGCATCAGTATGTGTGTGTGGATACACCTGGTAGGCTTGCGGTATAAAAATATGTTCTAGAAGAATCAGCAGACACCTTTTCAAAGCATAACCAAATGTAGCTATATCCCCTGCAATGAAAGTACAATTGTGCAAAAATCTTACCATAATGGTAGATGTTCTTGCCTTCACTGCTGCAGCATTCCTTACTAACGGGATTCACTGCCTTGAAGCCCTCCATCCAGCCAGTTTACAAAAGATTTCCATTGCTTTAAGGTATGCTGAACATCACCTGCTTACTCCTTGCGTAAGGTAGGGCATAAAGGTGACGTTCAGGTGTACCATCCTCAGAACAGATTGTCCAAGTAGGAACAGCAATCCAAGAAAAAACAAGGAAAATCTGCACATCCAGGAAGGGAAAAAGACCAGGGGGGTGGAGGGAGGGAGCGACTAGTGCAGCAGAGAAGGCAAGGACATCTACCATTATGGTATGATTTTACACAACTGTACTATGTCCTTACCTTCATTGCTGCAGTATTCCTTACCAATGGGAGACGACAAAAGCTCAAGAAGAAACCTAGGAGGAGGAAGCAGCAGAGCCTCCAAGACGCCATGAAGAATGGCAGCAGCAAAACCAGCTGTAGCTCTGGAGATACCATCTGACTGGTAATGTTTGGTAAAGGTATGCACAGACATCCAGGTAGCAGCTTCAAGAATAGAATTAGCATCTAAGCCTTTGAAAAAAGCACCAGAAGAGCCACAGGTATAGTGGAATGAGCCTTTATAGAAGAAGGAAGGCTCTCGCTATGAAAAATGTAACAAAAGGAAATAGCCTTTGAAATCCAAGTGGAGATAGTTTGCTTGGAAAGAGCCAAACCTAAAGACCTAGGATGAAAGGAAACAAATAACTGGTCAGACTTCTGGATAGCTTTAGTTTTATCCAAATAAAATCTGAGCTGTCTTTGCACACCTAAGGTTTGTAGCACCCTCTCACTGCCAGATTGCAGAGAGGGAAAAACAATAGGCAAATTAATAGACTGATTAAGTGACAACTCATTAATCACCTTGGACATAAAAGAAGGATTAATACGCAAAGACACCCTTTCCTCATGAAATATCAAAAAAGGTGGCCAAGCCATAAGGAATTGCAACTCAGAGACCCATCTGGCAAAAGCAAGAGATAACAAAAGAACTGTCTTCCAAGGACAATGTTGCAAGGAAGCTGAAACAACAGGCTCAAAAGGAGCCTGAGTCAATTTTTCCAGAACAAAATGAAGATCTCAGGCAGGAGGAACAGGCTTTCTGTGAGGTCTAATATTAAGGACACCTTTAAGAAACTGCTTAGCCTCAAATCTAGAAGCTAATGGGGGAGATAAAGGCAGACAAAAGAGCTGATAAGTGGGCCTTAATAGAAGAATAGGCCAAACCAGCATTGAGCATTTCACACAAATAAGAAAGAACCAAAATAACATCCACAGAAAGTGGGTCCAGGTCACAAGAAAGACACCAAATAGAAAATCTCTTCCATTTAGATAAGTAGGATTTCCTAGTAGCAGGTTTCCTGGCCTCCTTCAGGACCTGCAGCATGTCCTCAGAAAAAAGGTGTCTATAAGGGATCAAAACCTTATCACCTACAGTGTCAGTTAAAGTGTGGATAGGTGGGGATGTATGAGTCGATCCACCCTGTGAGGTAACTTGTGATGATTGCCCCTGGCGAGATGCAGACCTAAAGAAAACCAGTGCTGTCTTGGCCAAAAGCGAGTTACCAACAAGATTTTGGGAGCATCCCGTTGAATCTTGAACAGGACTTTCATTATGAGAGGAAGGGGAGGGAATGCATAAAGAAACATCCCCTTCCAAAACAATGAGAGTGCATCCACCTTTCAGACCAGGGGACCTGGGACTCTGGCACAAAACAGAGGAAGTTGTCTTCTCAAAGGGAAGGCAAAGCATCTATTTGAGGAGTACCCCACTGGTGAACAATGTCCAGAAACACATCCCTGTGAAGCATCCATTCATGGGATTGAGTGAAGGGCCTGCTCAAATTGTTTGCCACAACATTCTGATCTGAAGGAATGTAAACTGCATAAAGAGTCACATGGTATTAAATAGCCAGATACCATACCAGAATTGCCAGCTGGCAAAGACAGTAGGATCTTGTATACCCCTGTTTGTTGATATACCACATGACTGTGGTATTGTCTATGAATACCTTGAGAGGCCGTGCAGAGAAGAGAGGATGAAAGGCATGAAGAGACAACATAAGAGCCCTCACCTCTTTGATGTTGATGTGCTTCTTCCGCTGATGAGGTGACCACACTCCCTGAACCTTCAGGGAGCCAAACATTGCTCTCCATCCCACATCTGAAGTATCTGTGAACAGATCCTGAGAAGGAAGCGGAGGCCAAAATGGGAGCCATGGACAACTGCTGAATCCACCACAGAAGTTTACCTTGAGACATGGGAGAAGAAGAACAGGAAAGTCTAGATGATGCGCATGCTGAAGCCACACTGACTTCAGAAACTACTGGAACTTCCTCATGTGGAGTCTGGCCAGAGGAAGCATCAGAATGATGGAAGCCATAAACACCAGAGCTCTCAGAAACTCCCTGGCTGAAATAAAAGCCAGGGGAAGAAGAGTTTGAAAGAAAGAAATGAGAGTTAATGCCTTTGGAAGAGGCAGGGATGTCAGCATTGGCACCATTTGAAACCTGCAACCCAGAAAGACATGATCCTGAGAAGGAGTCAGGGAAGACTTGTTGAAGTTTATCGTAAACCCCAGGCTCTGAAGAAGAGAAATGCTAAAATGGAGATTTTGAAGAAGGACCAATGGCGAAGACGCTTGAATCAGCAGGTCATCCAAATAAGGACATATTTGGATCCCTTGAAGCCTGCAAAAGACAATCACAGGAGCGAGACATTTGTTGAACTCCCTTGTGGCAGTAGGAATTCCAAAGGGTAAAGCAAGGAACAGGCAACAGGGAATGCAAAAATCTCCTGAAAAGAGGATGGATCGGAATATGGAGACAAGCATCTTTGAGGTCCAGAGACACCAGAAAGGCCTGAGAGAGCAAGAGAGGAAAAAAAGGACTGAAGGGACAACATCTGAAAGGAAGGCACCTTCAGAAAGGTGTTCAGAGTGGAGACGTCTAGAATGGGTCTCCAAGTACCTTTTTTTCTGGGCACCAGAAACATTCTTGAATAAAACTATTTTCCCCTTTGGGACATAGAAACTTCTTGAATAGTACCCTGAGACAAGAGGTCCCAAAGAACCTCTGGGAAAAAAGGAAGCTGTTCCCAAGGAAGCTGATGAATGTCCATAAAAGTTGGATGGGAAATCCAGACCATGAAGTACCCTTTATGAATGATTGACAAAACCCAAGAATCCTGGGTGATCCGGAGCCAAACAGGAAGAGAAAGAGAAAGGAAAAGAAACAGAGGAATGTGGCTGGGAATGGCTTGCTAGTCAGACATTACCTGGTTTGTCAGGAAAAGGAGGCTTAAGAATCCCTGCAGTCTGAGTGGCCTTAGTGGGAGGAGTCCATTAACAACCCTCTTTACCTTTAGAAGGAGGGCAAGACTGCTTACAAACAAAGGCTGACTTAGAAGGGTAGTTGCATTGAAATTTAGGCACAGGAGAAACAAAGGAGAAACAAAGCCTGTAAAGCCTTCCCCTTGTACTGAAGAGACTTAAATAAACCAGCAGCCTTTTCACCAAACAAAAGAGTATTATCCAGAGGAGCATCCAGCAACTTAGAATTAATATAATCAGGCAACAGCTAAAGCTGAAGCCATGAATATCTCCTCAGAACCAAACCAGAAGCAGCCTTGAAGAGGCATCTGCAGCATCATAACTACATTTGACAGAATGACAAACTACCTGAGAGGAAGTCCCAAGCAAGGAAAGAGCAGAAGATTTACCCTCAGAGTCTGGAAGATCAGAAAGAACCTGACAGGCCTGAGAAAGGAGAACAAAGACATACTTAGAAATATGGGTCTGATAATTAATAGCCCTAAAAGCCAGGGTAGAGGAAGTATAGACTTTCTTACCCAGCCTATCCATGGTCCTACTGTCCTTGTCAGTAACTTGGATAAAGGAAGCAATTAAGATGGCTTATTAGTGGCTACAGACACCACAAAATGGTCAGCAGCAGGACATTTAAACAAAAAGGAACAATCCTCAGGCATCCTGTAAAACCTATCAGACTTCCTTGGAGCAGGGGGCAGAGAATCCGGCACTTTAGAGACAGTGGAAAAAACATCCAATAAAACAGGCAAAACAGGAGGAATGGCTGCAGGTTTAGGAGATTCCATTTGCAGTAACTCATAGCACCACTTATGGATATCCAAAACCTGGCCACAGCCCCATTTAAAAAAGTCCATCATCCTAGAGATCATTTCCCCAAAGGAAATTTCCTCAGAGGGATTATTAAGAGTATGAGAATCCTCATCCTCAGACCTATAATCTAAAGGAGAAGGAATCTGAGCAGAATAGGAATGGGAGTCATCATCAAAATCCACCTCAGAAGAATGGAATTCTCTAGGCCTTTTAGGGGAAGAGGTAGACAAAGAAGAAGCCAGAACTGAAGCTGCCTTCTGGAGGCCACAATGACAGTAAAGCATTGAATAACCCCTGAGTAAAGGCCTGCCACCCACTTTGTGGATCCCAAAGAGCAGAAGAGACACGGTTACTTTTCTGCTTCTTCTTCAAAGAGACAGCCATCCTGGAAACCTGAGAAGGCCCACACAAAGGATGGTATTCCACAACTGCAGTAGGAATCTCTTCCTGAAGAGAAACTGCAGAACCCCAGTAGACCCCTTGGAAACAGTCAACTGCGGTTCCCTCTGAACACCCAAAATGAATGCCTGTAAAGCCTTGCTGGGCATGCCGCCTGCCAAGTCCTCACTGGCCTCCAACCCAGAAGTGGTAGAAGAATCTGACAAAACAACCAGGTGAGCCTCTGGGTGCATAATAACCACAGGAGAAACACCTGGCAGAAGCTGGACAGCGGGAGATTCTGGCCTTACCTTATGCACCTCTTTCTTCCCAGGCGGCTGACACTTGGGGCAGGAAGTTCCATCCATAGTACCTGCAACAAGACGCTTAAGTCACTGGTCTCAAGGTACAAGGAAAGGGATGAAAGCCTACTATGAAGGTTTTTGGGGACAAACACCTGACAAATTGAGCAAGACGTATAGTCGTGAGTAGCACCAAGGCAAAAAAGACACTTATCATGATGGTCTTTATGGGGAATCAGTCTCCCACACTGACATTTACTCTTCCTGGATAACATTAACTCCAAACAGCACTAAACAAATAGTAACCAAAATCCCAACTGGGTACTTATCTGCAACTGTAGAGGACTCCAGCAAACAGGAGTAAGCACAAAAAAAAACAATAAACAGAAAAACGGTAAAAAAATGGTTGTATGCAACAGCCAGTGGTTAAAACAGTGTTTGGACTGGCGGCAAAAAAGTTCTGAGAATGGTATGCCTAAATTTTTTATTTTTTTATTTATTTTTATTTTACATTTGTTAACTGGGAAAGTCCGACTGGATACATATCCATTTTCAGCGGAGGCCCGGGGAGAAAAGCTCCACATTAAAAAAAATTAGTAACACTTAAAATGCAGGTTATAGAGAAATCTAGAAAATTAACAATAAAACAGTGACAAATTCAAATTAAGATTACATTTAGATAGGAAATAAAAAAAAACATTGTTGGCGATGGAATAAATATACAGGGAAAACAATCACATAAGAGAAGTGTGTCTAAAAGAAAAAGGAATTTAAGTTAGAAAGTAAAGATGATGATTAAGAGAAGGTAGGTTAGGTAAGAAGGAGTTTATTTAGTATGGGCAGAATAAGTTATTTTCCTGATATTGGAAATTAGAGACTTATAAAGGAGTAAACAAATATATAGTATGAGGGCGTGGGAAGAAAAAATAAGGGTAATCACATTTGTGAGCCACGTTTGGTTTAATTGTGTCTTGGTATATTTTGGGTTAGTCAGGGTTTAGCCATGAGCATGACTATTTTTTGTCTTACCTCACAGTCCGATTATTGTATGGGTCAGTCAGGGTTTAGACAGTCACTGTGCATGTGCGTTCTTTAGAGATATTTTGAATGGAGGCAAGGAGCATTTAGCGGTTATAGTTCAGCAGGAAAGGAGTTCCATTTTTTTCCAGCAGAGTTGGAGAATAAGGAATCTCTGGTGGAGTTGTTGGCTTTGGTCGTTTGTACTAGCATTCTGCTGGATGAATGGAGGGATGCTAGGTTGCTATAGGGGGTAATAATATTAGTCAGAATAGGGGTACTGGTAGGTTGGTAGAGGATTTTATGAATAACTATGAGTTGGTTATAGTATATTTGATTGGGTAGTTCTAGCCAGCCTAATTTGTGAAGATTATGACAGTGGTGAGTTCTGTATGCTGAGCCTGTGGTAAATCTTGCTATATTGTTATAGCAGCTGGTGATTTTGTTGAGGTTTGATTTAGATAGATTTGTGAGGATGGGTGAGGCATAGAGAAGGGATGACAGAATATGTGTGCGAGCTATGGCGGTTTTGGCAGTTGGGGTTAGGAATTTCTTAATCCTATACATGGAGCCTATTTTTTTATTTACTGTTTTTATGGTTTTGTCTATATGGGCATCGTAATTCAGATTGTTATCAATAATTATACCTAGTAGTTTAGTGCAAGGTTCAGGAGCAATTATGGTGCCATTGTTAGAAGAGACTGTAATTATTGGTGGTGTTAGCTTACAGGTGGGGGAGAAAAGTAGTAGTTTGGTTTTGTTTGGGTTCAATAAGAGATGACTATTATTAAGCCAGTTCTCTATGTTGTTGAAGGTGGTTTGGGATAGGGATTGTAATTCTGTGGGAGTGGAGGCAGAGAAGATTAGCATCGAGTCATCTGCGTACTGTATACAAGTTGCCTGTGGGATAACTTTGGGCAGGTCATTGATTAATATAGGGAAATGTCACCTTTATGCCCTACCTTACGCAGGTGACGTTCAGCGTACCTTAAAGTAATGGAAATCTTTTGTAAATTGGTCGTATGGCTTCATGGCAGGGAATCCCATTAGTAAGGAATACAGCAGCGATGAATGTAAGGACATCTTTTTTTCAGCAAAATATCAAGTATGTGCATTACAAAACTAATGGCAGTCATACAAAAACATGCAGTTGTGCATGTAATGGAGCATGTGTGTGTGTGTGTGTGTGTGTGTGTGTGTGTGTGTGTGTGTGTGTGTGTGTGTGAGTGTGTGTGTGCGATTGTGCATATGTGTGTGTGTGTGTGTGTGTGTGTGTGTGTGTGTGTGCGTGTGTGCATATGTGCGTGTGTGTGTGAGACACTGTGATTGCATGTGTGTGTGTGTAATTGTGATTGCATGTGTGTGTGTGTGTGTGTGTGTGTGTGTGTGTGTGTGTGTGTGTGTGTATGTATGTTCTGTGCAATGTATGTTCTGTGCATTCTTGACAGCTTGCTGCAGTATCAGCGCAGCCACACCCCTCTTCCCAAATCTACTTGGAGGACTGCATACTTAGCTGAAAAACATTATATAACCACAAGTATAAGCTCATATGCATCTCCCTTGCCAAACACAACATCAGAATGTATGCATTTGTGTTGCAACAGTGACACACCCAGGCACACTTACTCAAAGAAGAAGTTTTGACCATGTGTGTGTGTCCATGTATGTAATACGTTTCCACCTTGAACCCCAGCAAAAAAAAATACTACAGAGTGAGGACATATTTTTTGTAATGCCCCCCCCCCCAAAAAAAAAAACAAGCAAAAAAAAAACACTGCATTTCTTTAACTAGGAATTACTAAAGACTTCTCTCATAGATGATGCCTTCTCTGACTTCAAAAGGTGTTCTTAACACACTAGCCTCCTTCAAAAAAATCAAAGTCAACCCTACCTTATGGCCATACTTACCTGCTAAACAATTTAGGAAACAAAGAGGCAAAATATAAAAGGTCTGGACAAAAAATAAAACAGCTCCTACTTTACTAGCATATTGACAATTTAATAAAACAATTTAACACCAAAGGTTAGAAAACCAATTTCTCAACCAATCTAAACATACATACTAATAATCCAAAACTGTTCAGGGCCTTGCTTAATAAGCTGTTTACCCAAGACAAGCTACACAGCCAATATGAAACACAAAGAAACAAAATGATGCCATAGCCAACCAATTCAAAACCTACTTTATTCAGAAAGTGCAGTCAACCAACTAGGTTACTAAGGAAGTCCTTGATGTCCCTACTGAATAAAATAACCTCCTTCAGCATTTCTCCTACCATCCATTTCTCACACTTAGCATCAAAAATACCCCAAAAATTAAAGTGAACTACAACTGTCTCTGACAATATACCCCGCTAATACCTTAAAGTAGCAGATGAAGTTATTGCATGTTCAATTTCAGTTTAGATAAGTTAATCCATATCTGAAAATAAATTCTCCTTGCTATTGAAAAAAAAATCATTCACCAATTCATTGCACAAGGGAGGAATCAACCCAGATCTTTCAAATTAAAGGCCAGTTTCCATTTTATCTCTTGTATCAAAAATATTACAGAAATGTATTTATAGACGATGTCTCAACTATCTAATTCAAATATCTAATAGACCAGCTTCTTTCAATCCAAAAAAAGCTTCTGTAATCATTACAACACAACTACTGCTTTGCTGAATTTTGTTAATACTGTCAAAATTCCTGGGTATCATCATAGATGACCATCTGAAGTTCGAACCGCATGTATCACACGGTTAAAAAATTATCAAAAACTAGCACATTATACAGAGTAAAATCCTACCTCACTGACATAGCGAGAAGACGTATAGGCTCTACTTTCTTACTGCCATCACTCCTTTGTGCTGCCCCAGTCTTCACTAACTTTCAAGTCTCATAACTATCCAAACCTGATCAATGTTATAATAAAATAGCCAAATTTGCAGTAAACTATAACAATAGAATAGAGCACCACCTAGCCCTCAGAGAATTAAACTGGTATGAAATATCATGTCACCTAGCCCTTTCTCAGCTAACTACAATATGCAGACTTCTGTATGTCAGAAAATTGCCCAGCCCTTCTGAGCTTAATGCAGCATTACTCCCCAAAGAGAATGTTATGATCTATAGAAAAATCTCTTATCCTTATAACCAAAGCATCTAATACCACTGGCGGATCTGTATATTCAAATACTGCAGCTAAGCTATAAAAGCACATCCTACTACCACTTAAATCCATTCAGAATGTAAAGTCATTTAAAACACAACTAATACTTCATGTAATAAATCAATGGATCTGCTCCTGCATATCTTCAGGATAAATGCCATTGATGTGTCACTGTGTGCTTATTTTTGGACAGTCATTTCCAAATGTCTGCAAAATTTGTCTAATGGCCTCTTAGTTCAGCTGAAACTGTGTGCATTAGTTAGGACAACACCATGTAAAGGATGTCAGAGCCTGTCTGTGCAGTCAGTGGGTAGAACACATTAAACTAGTTTTGGAGAGGGAACCAGTTCATGTGAGAATGCACATTCTCTCTTGTACACCACAACCATACCTATGCGTAATTTTCCTATTGCAGATGCGCATAAGAAAACAAGATAATTCAAAAGAAAACCCAGGCAGACACAGGCAGGATTCTACAGGACACCCCAGCTGACAACTGAACCTAAAACCCCCTTGGAGTGGGGCTGTGACGCTCTTCACTGCATCATGGTGCTCAATCATTCATGGGTTAAAAAACAATACCTTTCACATTATTGCTAGACTACAGCTGGTGAAGTAATGAAAGTAATGCTGAGTCCTAAAAAATGTAACCTAAAATCTAAACTGAAGAAAAAGTAAGTTTACGTTTATTAAAATCTTATTTGCATCATAAAAAAGTATCTCAAAATGCGAGACTATGAAAATGTAACTTAAAATGTGAGACTGTGAAAAATAAGTTTGTAAAGTTATTGCTTGATAAACCATATTACCTTAACAGTACCAAAGGTAAAGAGTTTTTTATTTTATTTTATACTTTTAAATTTTTTCAGCAGGCATCGCATCATAAGAAACTTTTAAAATCCATAATTCCATCAGCAATGTGATTCAGAGTGCTATGTAGTAATCCCTGCTACAAAGCTTTCAAAGACTATACTTTTTCAACTGATTTGTAAGTTTTCAGGTGCTTATGCATTATGTGTGGGATGCATTCCTTTACTTTTTTCTTTGTCTGGCTCTCTGCTGTATGTCAAAAGTGATTTTCTTGATTGTGATAAGAATACATAATTGAAATCTGTGGGCTTGAAAATTTCCCTAAGTGAGAATAAAGTTAGAAAATGAAACATCTTTCTGATGTTGAACATCAAGAAATTATGCATCATCTTTTTTGCTACAAAATTGCATGCTTTTTTCTTTCTCTCAGTATCCAGCATAAACAGTACTTTCTGTCTGGCTAGGTATTTGTCTGTCGATGTATCTTCTGTCCCTCTATCTCTCTATGTATTTATATGTATATATATATATATATATATATTTATGTATATATATATATATATATATATATATATATATATATATATATATATATATATATATATATATATATATATATATATATATATATATATATATACATACATATATATATATATATATATATATATATATATATATATATATATATATATATATATATATATATATATATATATATATATATATATATATATATATGTGCATGTGTGTGTGCGTGTGTGTGTGTGTGTGTGTGTGTGTGTGGAGGGGGGGGTATATATATATATATATATATATATATATAATTATATCCATATCTATATCTATACCTACACACACACACACACACACACACACACACACACACACACACACACACACACACACGTGCACGCGCACATACTTGTATACACATATGTGTGCATGTGTGTATGTATATATACATTTATCTATATGTGTATATTGTCATATTTTTCATTTAGACTAATGATGTTTTACCAAGCTTTTAAACTAAATTTGTCTTACACCTGCATCTACAACTCATGTCTCTAAAATTACCAAATAGAATTATCTGTGGAACAATGTATTACAATGGAGTTATCTGATTGTTATGATATTAGAAATAAGAATGCATACATCATGATCATTTCAGAGTACAGAATTGTGTAGCTTTTTGTTAATTAGTTATGAGTTACAAAGTAAAAGTTTATTTTTGGTAGTTTAAATTACACAACTATGCATCATGTGTTGTACAATACTTTATGGAAAGGAAGCAGGACAGGGTAGCTGGACTTTACTCAGAACATTGAACCTGTAGCATCTCCAGCATCATGTCTCATTAGCTGTATGTCAAGCAGAATGAGAGTGAGTCAATATAACATTTTCCTCACGTTCTCCTCTTTCTTCAAGCTTGTGTAATCTTTAAATTAAGAGTACATGTAGAGTTTGGTAATGTGGGGGGCTGCGCCCACATCAGAGCCTGCACTCATCTGATATCAGTTTGCCAAATAATCATTTGGGCTTTGCAGGGAGTTATATAATATCACAAGGAAAATTAATAAAATCTATCTCTCTATCGAACTATCTATTCATTTATTTGGCTGCTTGTTAACATGGTAAGTGGAATGTTTGAAAACCCCATTATAGCCATCCTCATGACTCACAAATACATCAAGTCATAGCACACGGGAAGATGTCAATCCATCAAAACAGATTTTAACATTCACCAAAACTTCCTTCTATGAAAGTGGAGATTGTCTTTTTCACCACTGCTGTACAACCTCAGAGTTGGTGTATGAAAAAAATTGTTTCAATTCTTGCTGAAGGTGTTTTTAGTGAACTATTTTGGTTTATTTGCCTTCATCAAAACTAATTTTGATGGCTCAACGTGAATCCTACAAACTACACAGTACAACAGAAAGAAAATAAGTTTACAGTAAATATACACAGCTAACAGAGACAGAAAAAAATCTGTGGCACTGAACACACTAATATTTTGATTAATTTACAATAAACTGTATTGGTGCATACATTTTTATTGCAAAGCATTACAATACAAAGGTTAGTCATGGACAACATTGGGGGTATATCTAGCCTTTATTCTGGGATATATTATATATTAAGTGCAACAAAGAAGAAGTTGTTCTATACATTTAAAATGTTCTGTCTTGAAGAGTGACTAATTCTAAAATGCATGGAAGGTTTCGATTTATTGGGGATAGTCTAAAATGATGTATTTATTTTTCCCAAACAAGGTTTCTGAGCACAGAATAGGATGAAACAAAGGGAAGACTACTGTAGTAATCTTCTACATACTGCATAATAAATCTAATTGTTGAGATCAAGCATTTAGTTTGGAAGGATAGCATCAACATAGGAAAGCAGAAGGCTTTGCTTAAATGAACACATCCAGAATGCATAAGTTGAGTTTCCAGGTAATTTTGGAAGCAAATGGTGACATATGTGCATCACCAAGATATGAGGAATATCTTAAACTGTACAACATATTCACATACATAAGTTTATTTTCTATGCTCAAAATTGTGCATAAGTGCATCTCCTTTGCATAGTTCTATGTTCCAAGTTTTCTTGGTCATCTAATATTTACTGAAGCTGAATATCATGTGCTAATCTAAAACAGAGTAGTGATGCAAGCTGATTTTATTACCTGAGGGGCACTATTGCCTTGTAGATAAGTGACTGTAACTCATTTATGATTTAAAACTGTAAATCCTATAAAAATGTTTATGTTCCCTTATTGTACACAAATCAGTATCATATTCAAGAAGGAATATAGTGAAAGACTAAACTGTCTAATGTCTGACCCCCCCCCCCCCACAAAAGAAATAATAACTGCTCTAACATCCCAGACCTCAGGAGGTTATACAGAGTTAGACTCTCATGCATCACCTTCTCCCTCACTGAAATGAGTGATCCTCCCAACTTAGAAACCTTTTCAGTCAAAGATTGTTGAGGTAGATTCTCTGAAGAGTGTTTTGTTAGGCAGGTGTTTAGTTATCTGCAAGGGACTATTTTGATACAAATACTCCTCACTGGTTGCAACTGAGACCTGCAGCATATTCTTTGGTTTGTATAAGGCTTTCCATGAAAAAAAGGAAGTGCCTGCTCATACAATTTATTATGGTTTTGCACTAAACAAATATATCTAATATGATGCTGAAATCTGCTCTACATTTTAACCATTTATAACCCTCATGGCAAGCTACAAACCAGAAGGTAAACTTCCTATAAAATAAATTTCAACTATATTTTGAACTGGCATTAAAAGCATTTTTACATCTTTAAGTGAAATTTTAAAATGAAATGTGAGCTGTGGATTCTTTTTAAGTGATGTCAGCACAGTCCACCTTACAGATATTACTCCGTATTACATACAAATGTGCAATATTTTATTAGCCTTCTGAGTACAGGGACTGAAAAAAGGTGCTACACTTTAGACTGGTTGGAATATTGTATATATCATTTAATGAGAATAAATTGTAATATAACAAAGCAATCCTGACAGAATAATGGTTCTACTACATGTGTCTGACTTCTAAGAAATTTAGGACCACTGCATCAAAGTCAAGGACTTGAGCATTTTGCAGCGTGTGCAGGTGGCCAGTCTTACATAAACTTGGGGAGGTAGTGGGAGATGGTAGAATCCAGATTAAGGCAGTGTTTTGGAAAGGGATTTAGGGTTAGAGAGTGGGAGGAGATTAGGGGGGTTAGGGAGCAGGAAGGGTCATTTAGGTTTTTGATGGGTTCAGGGAATTTAAGTTTAGGGAAGGGATGTTGAAGTTTTAGGTTTAGGGAGTAATCAGAAACTTTAGGGGTGGGCACAAATGTGGAGTTTTAGGTTTAGAAAGTGATAAGGGATTTTAGGTTTAGGTAGAGGGAATGGAAATTTAGGGTAAGGGAGTGAAGACTTGGGTTATGAACTGAGTAGGAATTTTGGGGTGTGAGTTAAGGCTCTGGTAGTGTTATACAGTTATATAGGATCAGGTAAGGGAAGGGATAAGTAGTTATGGGAGATTATGTTATTGGGAGTTAGGGCACTTGGGATATTCCCTTTCTCTGGGGACCATGTGTGATGTTGGAGTTAATATATATAATTATGTGAAGGTGGCATGGATTTTAAGTTTTTTAGCAGGACAAAATCCTCTGTTGTGCAAATAAAAGGATTATTATTTTTTTTCAGCAGTTGCTCTTGATTTAAGCTGTTTTATTGGATTCTAACCAGAATTTTGTTGAGAGGGACTGTTACGCGCTCGCACTTTATTTGTTTGTTTGTGTTTAACTGGTTCATAAATTTATTTTGTGGACTCAGTCCTGCACATCACATGAGGGGTGCACGGAGGCTTTCCCCCTGCAAAAGACTTGCATTTGATTTACTCTGCAATAATCCCCAGAGCATGCAAAGAATGTGTTTGTTGTTTCATCATTTTACCTTCGATATTCTGGTTGTTGGTGTAGCTGTTTGATCAGCTGCAATACACCTATATCTATATCTATATATCTATATCTATATCTATATCTATATCTATATCTATATCTATATATCCCTATCAGTTGATCAAGTTTTCAGAAACTCAAAAGTCATATGGTTGAGACCATATTATTCAGTTTTTGAAAATTCAGAGGTTTTCAATGGAGATCACGGTATGGCGAGGATAAGGAAATTTACCCATTTCTTCACTGTAGTGCAGTTTTGGAGTTATTATATATAATTTGGAGGGGGTGTGGGGTGTACAGCCCCCACATGGGGGTGCATGGATGCTTGTTCCCCTGTATAAATGTTAAAAAAAGTAGATTTTTGTGTTTTTTTTTTTTGATATTCGATCATATGGTGTTGTCCGTATGAATTTTGAGTTTCTGAAAGCTCAGTCATCTGACATAGATCCATATTTATCTATAGCTCTGTAGCTAGCTACAGATAGATATATAGATAAGATAGATCAATAGATAGGTATCTCTCTCCCTCTCTGTCTGTCTCCTCTCTCTCTCTCTCTCTCTCTATATATATATATATATATATATATATATTTATCATAGATTTATATTCATAGATGCAGTTGAAAATGATAATGAAATTACAGTGGTGATTGGAAACTGTACTTAAAAATCACAGATATACTTCCTAGATTTAATCTCATAAAAATAAGTTACACTTTTTTGAGAACCATAAGTCAGTGTCCCTGATTTTATCTATATCAAGTGGTAAGAATGACCTAAAAATGTAAGAAGCACAACACATTTTATGCTACTCACATGCTTTTCTGACTAATTCATTAATCTATTTATTTACTGACTTACTTATCTATTAACTTGTTGGCCCTTCATTGCAGACAAGTCCTTCTCCACTTACTAGCTCCTTTCTTTTGAAACTCCTACTCAGCCATGGAGACTTATCAGCTTGTCTGCATGACCAGATCCATCATCACAGCACTACAGCTGCTGCAGTAAATAGCATCATAATTCGGGGAGTTACAGATCAGACTGAGGCATCGGACTGTCATGTAACCCACTCACGCAGTCAGTATTTTCTCAGTGCCCTACAGTTTTCACTTGTGTGGTAAAGTGTGCAATGTTGGACAGTTCCACAGGTGATGTGCTGATATACCCTCACAGCCTCTCCTTTGCAACCCCCTTTATGAGAGTCTGTATCACTCCTTGTTATCAGCTAGACAGCAGTACAATGCCAACAGTTCATGCTTCCTCTTCAGGGTAGACAAACTGATTATTGGCCAGCCACCCAAACCTTCTCCCTGTTATCTCCCAGTTTCGCATGTCAACAGCCTCACAGGTAAATGGCCTGCTCATCCAGAAACAGGTAAGTTGAAGGGATGTACTTGTCACAAAGCAAAACATGTGCATGTGCATTCAGCAAAGGTGAAACAAAAACAGTTCAAAACTTCTCATTGGATCATATTGCTGGAAAGAAATGTTCAGGCTTACCAGGGATGGTTTTTCATAAATGAGGGACAAGTCTTTATTTGTTAACTGGGATTCTTGCATTCTAGTGGGGCAAATACTACTGGCCCTTCCAGGATCCTGACACTATAGCCAGATTACTGAGACACCATCAGGAAGCAGTCTGTTATTTGGGTGCTGAGGATTTATAAATAAATGGTGTTAGTCGTGTGCCTTTTTAGGACAAGCTCACTGTGTGTTCTAGTTACATCTCCCAGGGACTGCCACGTCTCTGAAACAAGCTTCCAATTCATGTGAAACATAATCCCTCACTAACCCACTTCAGACACAACCTAGATCAATGGATGAGTGACCACAAATTCACTCCTGCAGTGGTGCCCATGTCCCTCCAGGACAGAGGAAGTCAGTATTAACTACCATAAACCCTTACCTCTCTGAATTTCACTCACCTAACCACTGACAACTGGGGTAATTTGAGATATATATGGCTAGACTTGTAAGAGCTCTAAGGCCATTAGCCTAGTAACCTCCTATGAACCTATGAACCTAGTAAATGGAGCAAGTTGCTTGTTACAGATGTAGCAAGGAACTTGCTACAGTTACAGAAATATAGAAGACTTGTTTTTCAGGTGCTCAGCTATGGTTTGAGAGAGTACCAATCTGAGGACTTGCTACGGGTGCCAGATGATTTTCGCTGTAGAAGATTGCACTGAACAGGTTTCCTATTATAAGTTGATTGTGAGATGAGGAAATTGCTACCATTTAGTGGTGCAAGAGAAAGAGAGAGGAGATTTATTTATTTATTTAACATTTGTGGATCGGAAAAGTCTGTCTAGAACCGAAGTACCCGGAGGAAACCCACGCGGACACAGGGAGAACATGCAAACTCCACATAGAAGGCACCCCAGCTGAGAATCGAACCAGAGAACCTCTTGCTGTGAGGTGACAATGTTAACCTTAACAACCTTAACAACAATAAAAGATAAAAGATAAAAGTTGAGATAAAGGGACATGGGAAGAAAGGACCTAGGAGAAAGCAATGTGGTAGAATCTAGGCAGTAACACACAACATTATTGTTCGTCCAATGCAAATAATGGAATATCATTTACTCATTAAAGAGAAAGGCCTGTATTCAAAGACCTGAAGAAACTGAAAGTGAGCTATAAGCTTGCCACCCTTCTGACACAAAATGTAAACTAGGCTATCAGGCCGAATAACATACCTTTCAACCTCTTAAAGCACAAAATCTAGACAAAGCCATATATAGAAGTGGGACAAAGGCCCAAAAACAGGATTTTTTTTTTAAAATATTGCTCTTACAAACTTAGAAAGGTGATAGAATAACAGGTTTTGCATTAGCATGAATTTTCTGAAGAGTATGAAGTCTGAAGCTCAAATGTCTGTCATTATTATCTAACTTCAATCTTTAACGATTTGCTACTAATTTGACAGAAAACCGCAAGTTTATGAAAAATGGATCAAAAATATGAGGCAAAGATCTGTACATTCTATGAAAATCTGTACAGTTGAGAGGTAGGCTGAATAACTGATAAAAAGCTGGAATTGCTCTACCGATTATGGTACTGAACTCTCCCCATAAGTTGTAAGTTTGGCAAAACAATATCTAGTATTTCATTTCTTGTCCTTTCAGGAAGGAGTTGTACTACCATTACTTGCAGAAAGCAAGGTAATTCCCAATTAAGGTGATGCTTTCCTGAATACCTTTGCCTTTAAATTAACCATTTCTCCTGGCTTACCAGTAAACTAGCAAATGTCTACCCATATTAGCCATTGAGACATTCTGATCAGAGAAAATTGTCCTTGAGAAGACTGTACCTCCCCCTACTGGTTGGTGAAACAGTTTTTAGTAAGGTAGTCCTTACAAGCTGGGATAACCAGTCTGGATCTAGCCAAGTTTAACATTAAAGTGAAAGATAACTGAAATAGCATTTGCACAAATGTTAAAATCGTCACTGCTTTACTCTTAACAGATAATTATATTTGAATTCTCTCTTGAGCCTCTACATGGTGCAAAGTTGTTATGTTGAGATCCTAAATTATTTGGGGAGTCATTTCATTTTATTTTTTTTATGTTGCTACAGAAGTTAATATTCTACCTTTAATTGATTACCTTATCATAGCTGTTAATGCTTTCTCCAATGGTGCAAATGGTGCAGTTGTTCAATTTCCTTTTCTTCTCACATGTTTCAGCACTGATTGTGAGGACAATTTCTGATATTATTTTGATAGTCTGAGACATTTTTTTTATGTTGTTTAAGGGTAAATTGTGCAAAGGTGCATTACATTGTGCCTGCTATTGATTTTATTTTCTTCACCGATATTTGCTTATCTGATGTATTTTCTTTTGTTACATTATCAGTTTATGTTCTTCATTCCTAAAGATCATGTGCTGAAAAGGGACTGTTGACCAGTCCACTTACCTAGTTACTGATTTCAATAGATGGACAGATAGAATGATAGATAGATGAATAGATAAATAGAACAATAAGAATGCCAAGGATGGAATTGGAGATACATTTTTTTTTACAGGGAGCCAAGTTCAGGAGGAGGACATGTCAAAATAGTCTATATTGAGTGGTTGTAGAATGGGAACATATTAGGAGAGAGGAGAAAGAAAGATGAACTTTTGTTCTGAAGGGGGATTCACAGCAATAAGAATAGAAGTAAAAAAAGTGGGAATGGAAAGTGGATTATCTACCTGGACAAAGCAGAAGGTAGGCTGTGGTTATTGTGGCATACTTATGTTTTAAATAGTGAATAGAAGGAGAAGCACCATTTAACTTTCTTCTTCAGGTCTGGGAAGATGGGAAAGGGAACCCGCAGCTCACAGGCTGATATTATTATGAGAGACTTCAGTGTCATGCTCACTGAGGATGATGATAGGATGGATTAAAATACATAGGCTGTAAATTGGGAAAAGGAGTAGGAGAAATATGAGTAAATGTCTGGAGATTTGGAGGACAAGACATGGGTGGATAGGTATTTTACATTTTTATGGAAGACTCAGGCCCAGTAAAAAGTTACTTAGTGTGGTTATCAATTAAGAAATCAGTCCTAGGTGGGTATTAATGGTTGAAATAGTAGAGAGCGTAAACTTGCTTCATGCTCTCATGATGTCAGTACTAGAGGAAAAGGTATAGGAAGAAGATGTAGGACAGACTGAAGTGGTTGAGATGTTAGGTGGTACTATATGGGACAGTGAAAGGGATAGGTTTGGAAAAATTAGGCTTTTAGCAAAGACATAAGGGGGGCTGTAAGATGTGAGGAAGCAACCATTAGATGGAGGGTCATGGCAATCTCAGTGAGAATTAGGTGGAAACAAAAGGAAAAAATCAGCAGTTGAAAGTAGATAAAGGGAACTAAAAAACTGAGATGACGGGATGCAAGCAAGCATTATGTTAGAATCTCAGGTATTAAAATATAAGATAGGGTTAGTGAGTCAGGTATCACTGGAATAAAGGGGAAAGTGGTTGAATAAAGAAGACTTCTTCTGGATCAAAGCAAATAAAATGGCCAAACCATTCAACATGGAGGCTAAAGAAGCATGCTACAGTGAGGATACATACTGTAAGGATGAGCTAGCTGAGTTTAATGCAAAGATCAGGGAAGAGCTGCTTTAATCTCATGGGTTTCAATGCAAACACAGGCTATAGACCCTGGCAGATATATACAGTGTGAAAGTTGGTATGATAGAGAAACAGAGTCTGCCCAAAGAAGATGAATATTTTACATGGAATGAGGTAGAATTAGAGAGGTGCGAAGCAGGTAGGACTGGGTTCTCTATAAGATCGTCTAATATAGCTGATTAGTGGCCATAGAAGAGCTGTCAAATATGTTCAGTGGGGGTGAGGAGGGAAGCAACATTGGAGTTCAGCAACTTTTAGGACTATAAAATAAATATGGGTATAAAGTTCTTTTAATTATTTGCAAGTGAAACAAGAATGCAAACTTCTGTCAGGTGATGTGAACATTGTCCAAGAAATAGCTTTAGAAATTTGGGGTCTTTCAAAAATGTAGAACAGAGCAATTCTAAAAAAAAAAAAAAAAAAAAAAAAAAAAAAGAGTGCTAACTAACCTAGGAGAAGATGCTTGGAAAGAGAATGCAGGGGAAATTCAAGAAGCAGTGTGAAAAATACTTGAGGATGGGATGGAAGACTCTGAAAAAGGTAATTAGCAAAATCTGTTTAATAGTATAGGTGAGGAATACTGCTCTGACAGGTTTGAGTGGCTGGTGGAAGACAGAACAAAATTAGTTAGACAGTTCAGCACAATGCAAATAATTATTATTATTTCTAAAATAACAATTATTTTTAAGATATCTATGTTAGTTCATAGGTTCATAGGTAGGTACTAGGCTATCGGCCCAAGGGCCTATGTAAGCCTAGCCAACAAGGTTCCCTGGCTTACGCCACCCAAGAAAGTTATTTTCCTGTACCACTGTTGAGCAGAGACACAGAAGTGATCCCGGGGGTGTATTTCCTATTTCCCATCCACTCATCAAGATTTTTCTTGAGTGCTAATGAAGAACTTTGCTTGACATAGATGGGTAGCCTGTTCCAGAGTATGGGAAGTCTCTGGGACAGGAATCTATCCCTCCAGCATGTCCTGTTTATTGTGGTGACAAGGTTTAGGTCCCTAGAGCATTTAGCTCAGAGGGATTGGGATTTCTTTAGGTGTAGCATGTCCAATAGCTCTGGGTTTGACATAGCTTTAGATGTTGGGCAGAGATCACCTCGGAGTAGGTGATATGCTATGGAGTAAAGCTGGAGTTTTTTGAGGCAGTCAGTATAGGGTATTTGTTTGAGGCCAGTAATCCTCTTTGTGAGGTACTTCTGTAGCCTTTCCAGCTGCTACAGATGTCTTGTGAGGTACATTCCAAAAGGGGCATTGTACTCTATAATGGGTCTAATGAGTGTCGAGTAGAGAGGAACAATGACCTCTTTTTTCCTGGATGAAAACCCTTTTATGATGAGGTGTGCCATGTAGAAGGACTTTCTGACTACTGTGGTGATGTGTCTATCAATGGAGAGACTACTATCCACTTGGGTACCAAGGTCTCTTATCACACATTCAGTGTTAAGTAGATTGCTGCCTATGTGGTCGTTCATGGGTACAGAGTTTTTACCAAAGGGGATGACACTGCACTTTTTGGCATTGAGCTTGAGGCCATGGCTCTGACACCAGGCATCTGTCTCAGTGAGGTCCTTCTGTAGGATGTCCACATCATTTGGGGACTTGACTATGGCTCCTAGTTTGCAGTCATCTGCGAACTTCATTAGCCAGAGGCCTTCTGTGTTAGCCTGTACTTCAGAGAAATAGATACCAAACAGGAGAGGTCCCAGATCGGAACCTTGTGGTACTCCACTAGTCACTGCTTTGAGGTCAGATTTGGAGTCTGCAACTTTTACAGTGTGGGTTCTGTCAGTGAGCCAGTTGGCAACCCATCTTGTGACATAGGGATTTATACCTAGTTTAGTGAGATTAGCTATAATTCCAGAATGGGGGATGGTGTTAAAAGCCTTGGCGAGGTCAAGATAGGCTGTGTGAACCACCTTACCCTCATCTATGGCTTTGGTGACTGCCTCAAAGAAGTCGATCAGGTTCAGAAGGCATGATCTGCCTTTCACAAATCCGAATTGGGTGGGATCCAGAGTTTGAAGGTTAACAATGTCTTTGTTTATGAGTTCCATAATGACACATTCCATAGCCTTGCAGACCAGGCTCGTCAGGCTAATAGGTCGATAGTTCCCGGGATCAGTGGTGGCTCCCCTTTTGTGGAGTGGGAAAACTTTTGCTGTGCGCCATTTAGTGGGCACAAAGCCTGATGGGAGGCTATTATTGAACATGGTGCTTAAGTGGGGAGCCAGTTCATTCTGAAGTTCATGTAAAACACAGCCTGGGATGTTGTCCAGTCCCATGGATGCTGTATTTTGGGCTTTAGAGAGTGCAGCTTTTACCTGCATAGTTGTGATTACAGGGAATCTGCAGTTCCATAATGACACATTCCATAGCCTTGCAGACCAGGCTCATCAGGCTAATAGGTCGATAGTTCCCGGGATCAGTGGTGGCTCCCCTTTTGTGGAGTGGGATAACTGTTGTTGTGCGCCATTTAGTGGGCACAAAGCCTGATGGGAGGCTATTATTGAACATGGTGCTTAAGTGGGGAGCCAGTTCATTCTGAAGTTCATGTAAAACACAGCCTGGGATGTTGTCCAGTCCCATGGATGCTGTATTTTGGGCTTTAGAGAGTGCAGCTTTTACCTGCATAGTTGTGATTACAGGGAATCTGCATTCTTCCTGAATAGATATGGGCCCTTTAGGGGGTGAGGGGGGTGGAGTTAAAGTTAGCACTGAACTTATCTGCCAGGATGTTGGCAATATCAGTTGGTTCTGTAATCTTCATGCCATTGTGCTGTAACTCAGAGCAGATCTGGGTGTTGCCATCAGGATTCTTGACATAGCTATAGAATGCTTTGTGGTTGTCCTTTGAATTAGTGGCAATTTTGATTTCGTAGCTAGCTTTGGAGGATCTTATAAGGGATCTCAGCTTCTTACTAAGGCTGACCAGGGAGCTTCTCCACTCATGGGATTTTACTCTCTTTTGCAACAGTTTCTTCCTTCTGTTGTACAGTTTGTTTATAGCAGGGGACCACCAGATTGGCTTCCTTTTTTTTGGAGGATAGCGTCTTGGTTCTGTTTCAGATAGCACGATCCATGCAATCGTGTAAGTGTTTATAGACTGCATTTGTGTAGGATTCAGCAGTTGTAACTGTATTGTCCATCTGCATGGGTGTCATGAAGTTCACCACTCCTGTCTTAAGAAGCATGAAGTTGGCTTTGGAGAAAATTTTCCCGTAGTTTCCTTAATGGGGGGTTGGGGCGGGATGTGGATATCAAGGGTGATTAGCTTATGGTCGGATCGGACCAATGAGGAGTTGACTTCAGGTGTGGAATACCGGTCACTCATGTTGGTAATGACTACCTCTAGGATATTGTTGCCCCTAGTTGGGGTGTGAATAAGTTGATCCAGAGCATTGGGGTTTATGAATTCCAGGAAGCGTTGTGCTAAGGAGTTGGTACACGAGTAGTTTTCCCAGTTAATGGTGGGGTAGTTGAAGTTGTTCATTATTAGGGTGTTTGGTTGAACCCTAATATTTTCCAGTACATCAAGAAAAGATGAGTGGGAATCCTGGGGCATGGTGGAGGATCTGTAGCAAGCTACAATTTGGATTGCAGTTTTGCCCATAGTTAGTTGCACTTGGATAACCTCGGATGCATTATGCTGAGCAACTAGCCTGGAGGTGTGGATATCCTTAATGAATATGGACACACCTCCACCTTTGGTGTTTTGGTCCAGGTTACATGGCCGAAAAGTGTGGTATGAGTTATAGCCTAGTAGTGCAGGGGTGTTCTCTGGAGCCTTGAACTAGGTCTCAGTCACTGCACAGATATCGATGTACTCCATTTTAAGGAGTGTCTTGAGTGAGTCCATGTTGAGATTTAGACTTCTAGCATTGAGTAAAATTACCCTCAGTTTTTGCTTGCCTGTTCCTGTTACGGTGGTGGATTTCTATTTGAACCTTGCCTAAAAATGGCACTATAGGGGCAGCAAGTGTCTTAGCCAGTATTCGGAATCCCAGGGGCGACAGGTGCAGGCCATTTGCGGCTAAGCATCATGGTCTGTCGACCATGTCATCCCAAGCAGACAGATACTGGATCCCCTTAGAATGACACAAGAAGCTTAGCCAATTGTTGAAGTCAATCATTTTGTCATTGTTCTGTGGTATCATTCTGGGTGATGGCAGAATGCTACTCAGGGCTAGGGTCATACCTGCCTGGGCTACAAGATTGGAGAGCTCTTCCATGTTTCTTTTCATGTAGACCAGGGAGGTATGTCTCAGGTCATTCACACCAACATGGACAATGACAGAGTCATATTTGTACTTCTTGTGGAGTGACCTGAGTGTGTGGGTTATGTGGCGGATCCTGGCACCCAACAGGCAGCTGACAGTAACTTTCTCCTTGTTTAGCCTGGTGAGTGGGACATCAGTGTGCCTGACTATAGAGTCACCTATGACTAGTGTGTTGGGTACGTTGTTTTGTCTTATTAGCTGTGGTTGAGTGGCACACTGAGTCTGTGTGCTATGTGTCATTTGGATTGTGTTGGGGGATGGAGGTTGCTTGCGTTTCTGCTTTGGAGGTCTCTGTTGCTTAGACATATTATTATTCAGAGCCTCTGCAAATGTTTTTTTGTTACTATGTGTACATTTTGGTGGTGTAGATTTAGTGAGACTATGTGATGAGTGTGGTGTGGTGCAAATGTTTACCTTCTCCTCATGACTGTCACATTCAGTCCTGGTTGGAGAGAGCTTTACCTCCAGTTTGGCTAGATAAGTGCATCTCTCACAGGTTGTAGTGTTGGGTGGTAGGAGGAGAGGGTTTTCTGTGTACATGAGGCAATTTCTACATTGTCTCAAGATGCCCAGATTCATCAGATGGACAGGAGAGAACACTGGGAGCTGATCCTTGGACATGCCTGAATAAAAAACTATTTTCCTCTAGATAAGTGAGGAATGTGAGTACAAGAGCTGTTTTTCTCTAAGCAAGTGAGAAAAGTAAGTACAAAAACTGTTTTCCTCTAGGTAATGAGGAAGGTTGAGTGCTATAATAATTAGTAGCTTATTTAGTGCTTACAAGTTCTGAACAAGTACTGAGCACGAATAAGCAAATTTAAGTGCTAAAACTAAGAATCTGTATCTGTACTAGACGAGTTACAGGACAGAAACAAGTGCAAATGCAGGCTTTCAAATCAGAAAGTTGAGAGAGATGAAAGAGATTGTCCAAACTGCCAGTAACTACAATTTCTGTGCCAGAACCACTCCTTATGTGCTAGACAGATTACCTAGTGTTTACCACTCCCACTGATAAACTAGAAGGCTTCCCTCCAACACAGAAAAGCTTGGGGACTCAGAAGCTTACATACAGTCCTTGATACAGCAAATCTGTATCTGGAACACTAGTTACAGGAAAGGTAGGAAACAGGCTTACAGTTTTTTTTTTTTTACAGAAAAGTAGCTAAAACAGTATTAAAAACATTTCACATGCAGTGCAAGCTAACACACTTGAGTATGTAGCAATATTAGACCAAACACAGTTCAAAAAAGGAAATTAAATTAAAAAGGACAAAAAGCAAGTGCAGAAAGAGTTTATTAGGTAGAATGTGGGGCAGGATTCACGAAGGCTTGCACGGAGTGTAAGAGATGTGCAACACTCCATGCAAGCCTCGCGATCCAGGAACAGCCCTAAACTCCGTGTAAGAGACCAGCTAAAACGTCTCTTACACAGACTGGGCGTGGACATGCTAAATACCTCACTTGCAGCCGAAAGGTATGCAAATGAGGTATATTAGCGATCCACGAAGCAGAAACCAGTCTGTGTAAGAGAGGTTTAGCTGCAGAAATGTACTCAGTTGACAATTGAGTACGTTTCTGCAAATTCCACAACGGAGCCATGTCAGCTCCAAAAAAAGGGTGCATATGACTCAGGCAGCATGCCAATGGCCAAATATGTGGCCATTGGCAAGATAACCTGATGCAAAAATATTAAAAATATTATTGATGTTTAAACCCAGCGCAGCCCCGCGCAAACGGGCTGCGCTGTATAAAACCATAAAAAAGAAGGTTATAAACCCACAAATGTGGGTTTCATGCAATACATGGAATGACAATGCAGGGACCAGCAGACCAAAACAACATGGCCACCGTGTAGTGGTTGCTAAGGGGGAAGCTGAGTCTAAGACATGTAACTAAGCATTAGTAGGCAATCTCATGTAAATGAGGGTTAGGATACTGAATCTCACAGTCACATAGCAAATGAGCACAGTCTGAGTAGTGTAAGAGATACATAAGGGGGAGGAATAGAGTAGGAGATAGGTGACATCACAGGGGAATGGTAGAAAGAAATGCAGTTCATTGGAGGTCAGTGTAACATGACAGATGACAGACACAGATCATGGAAAGAGGTGTGCCACTAGATAAGTCATGGAAAGTCAAGAAATGGAAGGTGTACATTGTTACTTACACCAAAGGTTCTTGCTGGGCATGCATGCGCACGTGTGCGCGCCATGAAGCGCGAGTAGGGCAGTGTGCACGCGTGTAAGGCAGACTGAGCATGTGGGAGCGTGTTGGTAGATGTTTAACACTGTTTGCGCTGGTGTGCACACGTGTAGGGCAGGATGAGTATGTTGGAGGCTGTTGGCAGACGTGTAACAGTGTTTGCGCGGGTGTGCATGCGTTTTAACCCGAATAAGTAGATTCTGAACTGTGTAAGCATGTGTGTGCACGTGTAAGCCACTGTGAGCGTGTTTCTGATGGTATGCACGTTGCTCCCCCTGAGGAAACAGAGAGGAAAAAGGAAGCAACAGAATTAATAGGAAGCTAGCAGGGATAACTGCTGAAGCTAGCAGGTGAAAACAATTAGAAGCAGGCAATTACACAGGCAGAATAGTAGCCCAGCCCAGCACTTAAAACTCTGCAAACAGTAGTGCAGGATGTTTCTCTTAAGAGACACTGCAAGACAGGAGTAAGCTAATAGAAGTGAAAACTGAAAAAGCTTCACTCAGAGCAGAAATGTTAGGGGCTGCCATAGCTGTCATAATGAGACATAGGCGACTTGCTGAGGGTGGTGACAATGCAGATGGTGCCAGACAACCCACATTGAGGAGACGGAGAAGAGTGTACAGGCCCAGGGTCACCTACCACGGGTTACATGAGCTGGAGATAGTAGAGCGCTATAGAGTGGACAGAGAGCTCCTGCAGCAAATTGTTGAGCTGTGCAGGCCACGCCTCACACACAGAACCAACAGAGGGGAACCCATCCCAATGGAAACCAAGGTATGTGTTGGCCTAAGAATACTAGCAACAGGTACCTTCCAGAGACCAACTGGCGATATGATGGGGATATCACAGGCATCAGCCTCCAGGGTACTGCACCAGTTCCTGGATGCCATGTCAGCACATGTCGGTGATCATGTATATTTCCCCAGTGCCTGTGAGGTATTGGCCAGCAATATGCGCCTCTTCCAGCAAATAGCAGAATACCCTGAGGTAGTGGGTGCAATAGACTGCACGCACATATGCATCAAAGCACCAGCTGGTGAGCGGGGTAGGGCCTACATTAACCGCAAGGGCTTCCCCTCCATCAACTGCCAGGTCGTGTGTGATGCCCAGGGCATAATAATGAATGTGTGTGCTGGCTGCCCTGGGAGTTACCACGATTCCCACATCTGGCATTTGACGCAGCTGTACCAGACATTTGCCAATGGGGACATCCCACACGGACACCTAGTGGGGGATGCAGGTTATGCACTGGAGCCGTGGCTGATGACAGCCATCAGAAACGCACACACACCTGAACAGGAATGCCATAATGAGGCACAAGCACAAACACGTAATGTAATAGAGCATGTGTTTGGGCTGCTCAAGTCATGGTTCCGGTGTCTGGATACATCTGGTGGAGCCTTGCAGTACACACCAACTACATGTACCCAAATTGTCATGGTATGTGCTATGCTACATAATATGATCTTGCGAAAACAGCTGCAGCAGGACCAGCATAGGGCCGGGCCAAACAGCCCCCCACCATTGCCAAGGCCATCACAGGCAGAGTGTGACTCGGAGGAGGAACAACCTGAGCCTGCCCCAGTAGGCAGAAGGAGGCGTGCCCAGTATGCCCTGGCCTTGGCAAAGAGGCAAAGAGGCAACGCATAGCACATACACTGGCTCAGTAGGAACCCTGGGAATGATACCCCCTCTGACTCACTCAAATAATAACACGGATGCCTAAAATGACATGACCTGCTCACAAACATGTACAGGGAAGTGTAATATCCGACAGAGGCAGCCCTGCAGCACCACCTGAGGCATGAATGCCATGTGTTAAGTAATGTAACACCATGTACTATATGCACACGTGAGCACCCTGACTAACATCCACCCTCACCAAGCATGAAGCCACAAAATGACGATGGGATGATCAAGTGCAATAACTGGCTGAAGTAATGCAGTTAGTCAAAGGGGAGCCAATGTGTTTCAGGCTGGGAAGACATGCGGAGCATGACATGATGCACCACTTGCTAGGGGTGGTGTGCATCTATCATGCCATGCCCCATGGATACTGGCAAAGGCTGTCAGTACCCACAGCATGCCCTGAATAGGTAAGTCTCAAAACACAAACCCACCTTCATAGGTTCCACAAGGGATAGGAACCTATATGTAATGCCACCCAATGCCAGATGTCTAAACAGCAAGATGTGTGCAGTGTAAACGCACACAGTATGGAGAATGTAGATACCAGTCCTGTAATAGAGAACTGGGTCAAGGCTCACATCAGCACCCTAACACTACCAGGTCACACCTCATACTGTGCTGTACAGCCGCAAAACATGGAACAAGCTACAAAAGGAGGGTGACTAGCAATAAATGTCAAGGATAACCACACCCCCATGTTGGTACCACAACAAGAAGCAGCATGGATTAGCCATGGTCAAATACCAATGGCTAAAACCGCCTCCCAGTATATAGCCTGCTGCAGACTACTATCCTAATACCAGGAATTGCACCTGGCCTATGTCGGAATACATGAATATATCAAGCCCCCCAAACCACATTATATTGCTTGACTGAAAATACCCAGACATACACCGGGAGCATTATACTAGCACCAACACAGTAGGAGAAAAGTTCCCAGAATCCATAAACCAAAATGCTCAGGAACAATGTACCACTCCCACAAGAGGGGTAAGCATACTGGATGTGATAATCAGCAACATGTGTACTGGATGGCAAGATGAGAAGTGTACCCCTCACCAGTAAGACCAGACCATAGAGTAATCACACTGGATATACACATCCTGACCCCAGTCCCTGGCCAGAATACCACAGTGAAAAACATGTGTAAAGCATAGGTTGCAGCCCTCCAAACTGATGTTGAATCCACGAAAGGCCCTGTGCAAGTGCAGAATATGGGACACACCACAGAACATGTTATACAGGCATTCCATGAACACAGCCAGGAATGCTTGGAGTATGCAATCACAAATAACAACAACACACAATGCCATACACGCAGACATCTGGCATGCTGGACTCCAGCCATTACCAAACAATGCAAGAGAATGAGGAAGCTACCACATGATAGAGCAAACATAAAAAGGGAAGTAATCACTGACCAGTAGTATGGCAATAACATATGTCCACACATACAATCCACTAAGTCCAGCCACAACAAGTAGAATCTGTGAATCCAGAGGCAATGTGACACCAGTCCCAAGTACACAGACAACCACAACACCCCCCAATAAATACAAATATATGTGATAGATGCAACCATGTATCCAAACCAGAGGTTGAGCTCCACCAACTCAGTACTATCAAAACTAGTCAGGAGGAGAAGGTAACCACATACACCACA
This sequence comes from Protopterus annectens, assembly GCF_019279795.1. Taxonomy (NCBI): domain Eukaryota; kingdom Metazoa; phylum Chordata; order Ceratodontiformes; family Protopteridae; genus Protopterus; species Protopterus annectens. The sequence continues at coordinate 830,511,711 of NC_056730.1, read as the reverse complement.
AACCCAGTCCCACATAGACCTACCACAACTGTAAACCAAACACATAAACACAGACAAATATTCCAGGAGGCCTTAATTACAAACACATCACACCAACAGAAGCCTCCAAAGCAGATCACAAGCAACCACAACCTTCAAACATAGCACATGCAATGAATAGTACGCAAAGCTGGCGTGCCAAACAGTCACAGGCCAGAAGGAGAAACAACATGCCTGATACAGTTGTAATAGGTGTCTGTATAGGCAGACACACTGCTGTCCCACTCACCAGACTAAACAAGGGAAAGGGTAGAGTAAGCTGCCTGTAGGCTGCCACAAAATGCCACATAACACAAGTATGCAGGTCACCCCAAAGCAAGCAGAAATATGATGCACTCAATGTCCATGCTGGTATGAATTACCTGAGATGTACCTCCCTGGTCAACATGAAAAGAGATATGGATGGTCCCTCTGAGTATGTACCCCAGGCCGGTATGACACTGGCTGTGTGCAGCATCCAACCCTCACCAAGAATGATGCCACAGTACAAACACAGAATGCTCATGTTTAACAGCTGGCACAGTTACAGCTGTCAGTCCAAGAGGGTCTAATGTCTGTCTGCTTGAGATGTCAAGCATGACAAGCCATGCTGCTGTTCCAGGGATGGCTTGCACCTGTTACCCGTGTGCGCCTGGATACTGGATAAGGCCTTTGCCGCCTCCATAGAGCCATATGTAGGCAAGGCCAAAAAGACTACCCAGCACCCTAGAAAACATAAGTGGTAGGAAACATAAGGGTAATGCTGACCAATGCCAGATGTGTAAACTGCAATATGCATGCCCCTGTGGCACTTCCCAGTATGGAGAACATCAATGTCTGTGCAGTGACAGAAGCCTGCTGCAAGCCTAGTGATAGCACACCAGCACTACTAGGTTATACCACATATGTGTTATGGCCCCAACACCTGCACCAAAACATCAAAGGAGGGGGAGTATCCATATGCAGCACAGACACCCATATGGCCAGGTAACTGACAATGCACAAAGCAGCGGAGACCACCCATGTGCACCTAACTGTAGTCAAAACTGCTGTACAGTCTGTAGCATGCAACAGACCACACTCTCACACACAAGAACTCCACCCAGACATCCTGAAGACACTGGACAGTATGAATGTCCCACCAAATACCAGACAAGGTACACACAAATTACCACATAGGTGGCAAACCATTATGTATGCAAGGAGTAATCAGGGACCTAGGGACACAGGTCGACAGTAATCTGTCATGTGACACTCACAATGCCATTGTGGCTAGGAAGATTGTCGATATTGGACACCGTATCATGAAAGGATTCACATCTACATCAACAGAGGTCACTGTGCCGCTGTACTGTTCCCTTATCAGACCTGTAATCTAGTACAATGACTCATATGGGATGTACCATACATGACACCTGCAGTGGTTCGGAAGACCTCATAGTTACCCCACCAACAGGATAAAGGATGTGAAATATATGTCATATGCTGCCTGGCTGTAGACACCCCAGCTGAATGCAGTCACAGACTGCCTACACAGAGGCATTGCATGTCTGTTGTACAAGGCCATGTCCAACACAGGAGTAATGGACATGCTCCACCACAGGAAATCAAAGCCATTGGAGCTGTGAGAGTGACAGATGTCAGCCTCAACACATAATGAAATAAGATGTGCTGGAGGGACAGATACATAACCCAGAGGCTCCCCACACCCAGAAACAGGATCCCAATCCATGTTAGGCAGAGCCCCTCACTGACACCCCTCAACAGGAATATTGCCAAGTGGATGGATGATCGTACATGTATACTGGGGTCCTCACTGTGTCACGACCAGACAGAGGCACAGTGAAGAAATTCATAAATGGCCATAATAGAACATAGCAAGGGGTGGCGAAAGACACACACACTCTGGCTAGGCTTACTAATGGCCTAGGGTGTATAGCCTAGTATGAACCCATGAACCTATGAAGATACAAAACGTACAGGACACTAAGGATAATCACAAGGCTTACCCAACTGATGGTAGGAACCATGTTGGGCATCCACAGATATGCTCCGAATCACACAGATATTACAAACAACATACCAAACACACACACATATTGCTAACATACAACCTGTCAGGTGCAGTGCAAACACACCCCCAGAGTGCAAAATACCTATCCCAGCAGACTGATGGTCCCCTGACATTGCAGATGCTGAGGTAACAGCAGCAAAGGTATGTGATGGTGTCCTGTGCTGAGGCCAACATGGACTCCAAGAATAATGGAATGCCAAATCACACTACTGCCCAATGTCAGCCTTACCACAGGATATGTACCCAAAGAGCAGTGTACAACAACAGTGGTCCATCACAACAAAGGTGTTGCCTGAATGGATACTGCAAACTACCACCCCAGGATCCTGACAAGCTTGTTCTGCACAGCTATGGAAAGGATCAGTATGTACCGCAGACAGAAGGCTATTGTGGACCTACTGATAATGGACCCTACACAGTGTGGTTGTCGTAACTGCAGATCCTGCCCCTAAACATGTTTGATCCATTTGAAGCAGTCATTAAGGTCATTGATGAGGGCAATGTGGTCTACACAGCGTAGCTGGACCGTGCACATGCTTCTAGACAATACCGTACAAGTTCAGTATGGATATGTTCACCAGCTTAAATATATACCCCTATGTCAGTAGAGGGGTTGCAAACCAGACCAAGGACAGAACTGACATGGTCAGACATGCCGCATCCATGTCAGACTACAAAGCAGATATGAGTGGCATCCCACAAGGCCTGGTCTTGCCCCCCCCCCCCATTCTGTATATATGTCCCATAGGTATAGGCCAACATGGAAGGACTGTGACTGAACATGTATGCAGAGGAGTACAAACAGCCCACCATATCCGACCACCAGCTGACACAAGCAACCCACAAAAGGGCCACCTACAAACAGACAACTGGAGCCATAGCCATGTCAGCAAGCTAATTGCAGAACTGTGTATAGACAACCACCGTGGATATACAGTAAGTGCCCACAAATTACCAGACAGGTGTTAACCCATGACGTACCTAACATGTAATGTGAGACCTGGGTACAAAAGGTGATAGATATCCTGCACTGGACAAACATGTGGCTGTAGTGTTCGCAGAAACATATACTATATACCCACCCAAACATGAAGGTTGGCAGATGTAGATAAGGGGAACCCACTGTGGCTCTGCAGTCATCCTCCATCAGCGTCACAATTGACTACAATAGCCCCTGTGGGATATACCGCAGCAGATACCTCCATCAACTGTAAAGTCCACAACAGTACCCCACCAGGAGTAGCAAAGAGCATGAACAGATGCCATGTGTTACCTGAGTAAACAAACTGCAGCCCCACACACCGCCATACTGCCCAACTACAGGCAAGCCGTGCCTGATGTATGAAACCATGTCCAACCTGGAATGAATGAACATGTTGCACCTTGTACAATCTGAATGGCAGTGAGCTATGCACATGAGAGACCTGAACCCCTGCACTGACATACACAGGACAAGCTGTACAGAATGATCCATAACACAGAAGGCACCCCCACTCTTCAGTAAACTCCTGGTACAGGTCAGCCAGAGAGTCACATATCGACACCCCTCAAGAGGAATCCTGATGAGTGGATGGGAGATGGTAGGCTAACCCTGGGTATCACTGTTATGTCAGAGGTAGACGGAGGCACAGTATACTAACCATGACATATGTCATGGCAAACTCCAGTTACAATGTGTGTCGAAGGACAAACACACCCTGTGACTAGCATCAGAAATGGCCTAGGGAACATTGCTAGTGTTTGCCAATGTCCACCCATGTTGTGGAATACACTAGCAATGTTGGACAAGCCTGGTGTAGGTAGTCCATATCTGAACATAATGCAACATGGTCATATGTGCACAACTGGCCCCTACACAGTCTGTTGTGCTCACTATGAAGATGTCAAGCAGTCATAGGACTAAAGCCCAGGATACTGTCCACCACAGTGAAAGTACTGAACCAGTACACTATACGGTACTACAGTGTTAGGTCATTATGAAAGTATGTTGAGAACTGTCTGCAAAGTATCCCATGCAATCCCTGCAGGCACAGTATAATCCCTGTTGTGGCAGACATGAAGCAGTTGGCCAGTTAGTACACAACATGACACCCAACACACAACCATAAACGTGAGATATTGTTGAAGTTCACACACACCCAAATATGTGTGTGTGATTATGCAACATATGGAAAGCTCACACTGGGCATGCTCTCACACTTTGATAAATGAGGCATATGTCAGACAACATGCCATGGAAAGGCTAAACTGGGCATGCTCACACACTTAGGCCATATATCCGTTTAGCAGTTGGCCACACATATCTGGTATTTGTACGTGTCAGTCCAGGAAAGAACCCAACACAGCAATCTGCACAGTGCACACAGTAAATGACTACAGAGACATAAGTGATATAGTGGATCGCCGTCATATGCAAACATCTTCCACAGATACACAAGTTGGTCATAGGAACAGGGAATGCTATGGCAATAAAGACCTGCAAACAGTAGAACAGCACAACAAATATTGTGCATCCGACAATTGAAAATATGGGTGTAGAGGTCAATACTAGGCTTGTTGCCCTAGGGAATGACAGCTCAGCCAGAGTGTGCTTGGCATCTGCATCCCCAGGACAGTAGGCTACTGTGCCACTGTAAAGTAGGTCACAGAAGGCAACATGTGAGACTAGTGAGCTGTGCCTCTGTCAAGCAGGGGCACCGTGGAGGTCCCAGGGATTGAATGTGCTAAGCCACAGCCATGTTGTCGGTGTGTGCTGGGAGAGGGTTGCTGAGGATCTCTGACAGTAGGTGTCCATCAATAACAGACTGAGGGAGCCCTATCTGCATTCTCTGGATGATTCCACTGTCAACACTGTGTTGTAATGATTATGTGTGAATGAAGTGCCATGCCGGAACTGTTCACAGATGTCCTCCCTCTGTGGGCTACAGCTCTGCAATGTATTAGCTCACTCTGTCTGTTGTATGGCGCATATATGGCTGGTGTACAGCTGACAGGTGTCTTGTTGTGGAGCAGTCATGGGTATATGTGGGATAGCATGATCAATGCAAACCGTACACATGCTCATAGAATGCAATTGTCAAGGATTATGCTGAGTGGCCAGTATAGTCCCCCAGCATGGGTCCTCTGAAGTCGTCCACCCCAGTCTTCACAAGTGTAGAGTCTGCTTGTGCTAAATACAGTTTGTGTGCAGTGACAACCTTGCCTGGGGGTGGAGATGGGATATGGATGTCCAGGGAAAGGTGGGTATGGTCAGATATCAACAATGGTGGTCTACCTCTGGTGTGGAACAGTGAGTACCCACGTTGCAGATGGACAGGTGCAATATGTATTCCCCCATGTGGCTGTGGTGTGTGGTTCTGCCATAGCACATGGACCCACAAATTGTAGTGGCTGTAGGGTAAAGTGGTAGAGGCCTGAGTAGTTCTCACACACAATATGTATGTACCTGATGTTAACAACTGGAATGGTGTATGTGAACACCTGCATATCCCGGCACTGTTCCCTGGGAAGCTAAGTGTGTGTCCTGGATGTGGGTGTGGTGTTCTGGACTGGTTGTGTTGTGTGTTACAGGTCCTGTGGTCACAAAGCATGGTATAGAACATAACCTGCCAGTGCAATGTGCATATCTGACCCTGACGTAGGTGGCTGCAAATGCATATATATGCTATCCCCCACCTGACAGGTAGTACTACATGTACATACCTCTGTAGAAATAAAGATGTCAGCACCCTATAAATACTGCAGGTGCAGAGCAGATTCCCAGTGATTTGGATAGTGTGCTCTGCTAATGCGTCTCCCTCAAGTGTCATAATATAGTTAGGAACGGGTTTGAATCCTGCAAATGTTCTGTGTGTGGGGGTGGGGGAGTGGGGTTTGTGTGTGTGTGAAAGGCTGTGAGAGGGAAATGTCCCTTTTGGCAACTGGGAAAACACACAACCGGATGCACATTCCCCTTTCTAAACACTGATGATGTCAGCACCCTATAAGTACAGCAGGAGAAGGGAAACCCCCCAGTAATGCGAATAGCGCGCTCCGCTAATGCGTCCGTCTCGAGTGTCATAACATAGTTAGGTAGGGGTTTGAATCCTATACATGCTCAGTGTGTGTGGAGGGGATTAGTGTGTGTTCAAGACTGTATGAAAGAAGTATCCCTTTTGCCAACTAGAAGAACACACTACAGGATGCATATTCCCCTTTCTAAACACTGATGATGTCAGCACTCTATAAGTCCAGCAGGAGAAGGGAATCCTCCCAATAATGCGAATAGCGCGCTCTGCTATTGCGTCCATTTCAAGTGTCATAACATAGTTAGGTAGGGGTTTGAATCTTGTACATGCTCAGTGTGTGTGGAGGGGGTTAGTGTGTGTTCAAGACTGTATGAAAGAAGAATCCCTTTTGCCAACTAGGAGAACACACTACAGGATGCACATTCCCCTTTCTAAACACAGATGATGTCAGCACCCTATAAGTACAGCAGGAGAAGGGAAGCCTTCCAGTAATGCGATTAGCACACTCTGCTAATGTGTCCAACTCAAGTGTCATGACATAGTTAGGTAGTGGTTTGAATTCTACAAATGGCAAGTGTGTGTGTTTGGATGAGGGGGGTTAGTGTGTCTGCAATTTTGTGTGAGGGAAATGTCCCTTTTGGCAACTGGGAGAACACACTACAGGATGCACATTCCCCTTTCTAAACACAGATGATGTCAGCACCCTATAAGTACAGCAGGAGAAGGGAGGCTTCCCAGTAATGTGAATAGCGCTCTCTGTTAATGCGTCCAACTCGAGTGTCATAACATAGTTAGGTAGTAGTTTGAATCCTGCAAATAGCAAGTGTGTGTGTTTGGATAAGGGGGGTTAATGTGTGTGCAATTTTGTGTGAGGGAAATGTCCCTTTTGGCAACTGGGAGAACACACTACAGGATGCACATTCCCCTTTCTAAACACAGATGATGTCAGCACCCTATAAGTACAGCGGGAGAAGGAAAACCTGCCAGTAATGCGAATAGCGCACTCTGCTAATGCGTCCGTCTCAAGTGTCAGAACATAATTAGGTAGGGGTTGGAATCCTGCAAATGCTCAGTGTGTGTGGAGGGGGATAGTGTGTGTGCAAGTCTGTATGAAGGAAATATCCCTTTTGGCAACTAGGAGAACACACTACAGGATGCACATTCCCCTTTCTAAACACAGATGATGTCAGCACCCTATAAGTACAGCAGGAGAAGGGAAACCTCCCAGTAATTCGAATAGCGCACTCTACTGATGCATCTCTCCCGAATGTCATAATATAGTTAAATAGGAGTTTGAAACCTGTAAATAGCATTTGTGTGTGTTTGGATGTGGGGATTCTGTGTGTGCAATTCTGTATGAAAAACATGTGCTTTTTTGAAATCAGAGGATCACACTACATGATGCACATTACCCTTTCCAAACAGTGATGATGACAGCACCCTATACATACAGCTGGAGAAGAAACATCTGCCAGTACTCAGAATAGTGCAACCTGCTACAGCATCATTCTCAAGTGCCATAACATATTTAGGTAGGGGTTTGAAATCTGCAAGTGGGTGTGTGTTTGGATGTGGGGAGTTTGTGCGTGTGCATTTCCGTATGAAAAACATGTTAGTTTTGGCAATCAGGAGATCACACTACCTGATGCACATTACCCTTTCAAAATACTGATGATGTCAGCACCCTATAAGTACAGCCAGAGAAGAGAAACTATCTAGTAATCCGAATAGTGCGCTTTGCTAATGCGTCTCTCTCATGTGTTGTGACGTAGTTAGGTAGGGGTATGAATCCTGCAAATGGCAAGTGTGCGTGTATGTGGGGGTATTAGGGTGTGTGTAAATGCAAGTGTGAGAAAACAGATCCTTTTGGCAAATACTACAATACACCAGATGCTGCATATTCCCCCAGTAAACACAGGGGATGTCACCACACTATCAGCACAGCCAAACAGGGCTAGTTGGCTAGTAATGCCAATAGTGCGCTCTGCTACTGTGTCTATTACCATTGTCAGAGTACAGATAGGTATGTTTTGGTAACCCACAACTGCCACGTGTGGTTGTGTCACACATTATGACCTTGTGTGGGTCTTTGTACATAACAATGCATGCCATTGCCTAAACCAGCAATGGCATTGCACACATGATGTATGTGTGTGACACATACACATAAATACCTGTGACCTGCAATAGTTACCATGTCTGACACATGCCTTGAGTGGATAAATGGTATTTGCAATGTATACCAATATGACTGTGTCTTACTGTGCAGGGGCCGCACGCGGTATGTGTCTATACAGTGTGGGTGTATATGGTAAAATACCTACAGCAGGGGATACACATCTGGTCTGGGCCATATAGTGTACATGTAGTCGATGTACAGGTGCTGCATGTTCCCACCTGTTGTGGTAGTGGTAACATGTCATTCCACTGCAATTCAGTGACCACATGCTGTGAACCCTTCAACTAGTGTGCTGTAGCTACAGTAATGCTCACGCACAATGTTTGGCTGGATGCAGTCCAGCCATATAAAGACAGTTCTTGAGACTGTCATATTGCCAGTGTTGTTATGGAGGATAGGTGGTCTTCCTGTGTATGGGAGGGTTGTGTGTGCCAGGCTATGAACCAGATGGCAGTCCGACACACTGTTAGCTGCACATGATTAGGCCCTGATGCTTTGTGCTGTGCCAACAACCTGGAGGTGTGTGTATCTGTGGTGCCTTGGGATACCACCCCCATGTTCATGTGTGTTACATGTGTAGGGGACAACAGGCATGGTATGGGGCATAACCTGTCAGTGATGGGTAACACCTGTGAGCCATGAATCAGGACTCTGGTACTGCACAGACATTGCAGTTCACCGTGCTGAGGACAGTGTCCAGTGCATGCATCTTGCGGTGTACACTGCTGTTGTTGTGTAGCAGCACTGTTAGTGTCCTAACCTGTGTGATACCCACGGAGGTGGCTATGTAAACCGTGTCCTGCAGCATAAGGCAGTATGTGTGTATCAAGGAGCTTTGCCAATATACATCGGGCCATGGGTGTCACATGCAAGATGACCATTGCACATCATTGTGGCTTCCCTAGCATGTAAGCACACATTGACAGCCAGCGGATACCCTATGAATGACATTGGAGACTGAGCATAATGTAGACATACAACACCCTTCCCACATATAGTGGTAGCATACCTGGTGAGGGTATGTTGGCAACCAAGATCAGGCTCATACTGGCCTGTGCCACATGCTGAGAGATCCATTCTATGTTCCCTATCATGTAGTCCAGGGAGGTATGTCTCAGGTCAGCCATACTGGCATGGTCAATGAGTGAGTCATATGTGTCCATGCCTCTGACTGACCTGTATGCATGTGTTCTGTGGTGGACCATAGTGCCCCTGAGGCATATCACTGTGTCCTTCACCAGATACAGCCTGTTGAGCGGGACCCCAGTGCAGCACCCAAGACAGGTACCTGACACATCTGTAGCAGGTGTGTTGTGTAGCCCTACAGGCTGTGAGTGTGTGGCACATGGGATGTGTGTGACATGTGTGGCATGTGCTATGTTCCGGAACATATGCCTGTGTGCCAGCTGCGGAGGTGTGTGATGCTCAGGCAGGATGCTATTCTGAGTCCCCACGTATGCTCCAGTGTGTTCAGCATGCTGTCAGTGCGTGTCAATGTCTGACTTGTATTGTAGTCACTGTAATATTATTTATTTATTTATTTATTTATCTTACATTTGTTGACCGGGATAGTCCGACTGGATGCATGTCCATTTTCAGCGGAGGCCCAGGGAGAAAAGCTCCAAGGGTAAGCAGATACAGCATTACATAATACCAGCATTACATATTACAAACAGATTATTTACAGAGATTACATAAGTAAGCAAGTTAAACATGTTCCACAGGTTAAAGTTAGTCCTGAGCACAAGTCAGGATTAAATTAAATTACACAGTAAACTGATTAACAGATTTTACACATTCGAGTTAGCCAGGCTTGATACATTGACATAGCCAGTTAAGTGACAAATGTTGTTTGAGTCTAGTGTTAAATTGACCTAAGGTGGAAAGTAAGGTAATATCAGCTGGAAGTGAGTTCCAGGATCTACTTACAGAGTTTGCAAAAAGAGAATCACCGGCTGTGTTATTAACTTTGCTAGTCTGAATTAGTACTTTGTTAGAGGATCGAAGCGGTCTAGGATTGTTATAGGGGGTGATAATATTTGAAGTGCAGGAGTATTGTCCGGATTATAGAGGATTTTATAGGCCATAATCAGTTGGTTATACTGTATTAGGCTAGGTAGTTCAAGCCAACCAAGCTGATTTAGATTGATGCAATGATGTGTCCTAAAAGGCAGCCCAGTGGCAAACCTGACAATGTGGTTGTAGCAAATTGAGTGTTTGTTAAGGACAGTCTTGTTCATATTCGAGAGTAGAGGGGATGCATACAGAAGGGTTGAAAGAAGGTGTGAGTGAGCTATGGCAATTTTAGCTGGAGGGGTTAGGAAGGCTTTTATTCTGTAAAGTGACCCTAGTTTTTTATTGATGGTTTTGATAGTTTGGTTAACATGTAGGTCACATTTGAGATTATTGTCTATGATGACACCTAATAGTTTAGTAGATGGGTCAGGGGAGATTATTGTGCCATCATTTGATTTTATGGTAAAGGTGAAAGAGGTAGACCTACGTGTTGGTGAAATAACAGCAGTTTAGTTTTTTTGGGATTTAGGATCAGACAATGTTCAGAAAGCCAGTTTTCTATTGTATTAAAGGTGGTCTGGGTAGCTGACCATAACTCTACTGGAGATGTGGCTGAGCAAATCAGAGTAGAGTCATCAGCATATTGGATACAGCTGACTTTTGGGATGACAATATAAAGGTCGTTAATGAAGATGGAGAACAGCAAGGGCTCTAGTATAGAACCTTGTGGTACTCTGAGGGTGTTAGGTAGAAGGTTAGAGAGTATGTTCTGCCAGAGGCCAGCCTGCTGTCGACCATGCAGGTAGGATTGAAACCATTGGAAGGCTCCAGTATCTAGACAGAATGTTTGCAGGGTGTGGATTACAAGTTGGTGATCAACCATATCGTATGCCTTGGAAAGATCCAAAAAGAGGGCTGAGGATATATAATTATTGTTGCAAGTATGGTTTATGGTGTTAGTAAAGGCTAGGAGGCCTGAAGTAGTGCTGTGATGAGGACGGAAGCCATGCTGAGTGTCTGCCATAAGGCGATTTTGGATTAGGAGTTGCATGAATTGTCTATGAATAAAGTTTCCATAATCTTTGCAAGTGGAGAGAGTATAGCTATTGGCCTATAATTGGAGAATTCAGTAGAGCTGCCTCCTTTGTAAAGTGGGATTACATAGGATATTTTCCAGATGGTGGGAAATTTAGCTTCTACCATGGTTCGTTTGATTAGTTTTGAGACGGGGTAAGCAATAGCATCAGCTGATTTGTGTAGATACTCGGCAGGGAGTTGATTAGCAGAAAGTGTAGTGGGTTTTACTTTTTCAATCAAGGTACGGATAAGTGAAGTGGCGACTGGTTGGAAGCTGAACGCAAGTAGGTTTCTAGGGGTGCTACTTTCAGGACCAGGGGAGCTAGGATGTAGATGGCTAGCTAGGGCTTGAAATGTCTCAGTAAAGAATTGGTCAAAACTATCAGAAACATCTTCAGGGGTTTTATCAATAGTAGCAGCAGGGATTGGGATTGAAGTTTGTCCAGGATGTAGTATATATGACATGCCACCTGACAGGGTATGGCATTACTGGGTTCAGAGAGCTCAGTCCCCAGATTGGCTGTGTGGTGGCATCCCACACATGTGTTGTATGTTCCTGGCCAAGGGTGATGGCTGACTGCATACATGTGGCAGCTGTGACATTGCCACATGATTCACATAAACCACAACTAGACCATAGAGGTGATTCACAGGTTACCTTTGCACATGCTACCCTAGTAGTGTGATTGCCATGGTGAGTACCAACACATAGGGCCAATGGGGAACAACATACTGAAGGTGTGTATGTGTGGGTGTACTGCTACTGTTTCATAGCACTGGCATATATGACTGCACACGTGGGTAAATGCCAGGTAAGACATGTGCAATGTGTCACAGGAAACGTACATGCGTACAGGACAGACAGTGACATTCTGTCATGTGTAAAGTTGACATACGTATCGTACGCTATGCAGATGTCACTAGGAGTCTACAGAAGCACTGTAACTCTGCATTGCAGGTGTAAGCAGTGTTCCAGGGAACCCCAAGCGAACATGCATGCAAACAAAGCTACAGTAAGCAGGGCTGGAAGTAGTGCATTGTACAACAAAGAAGGGGTAACAATAACAGTAAGTAACAATGCCAATATGTAGGCACTATCATAATGTACCCAGGAATACACAGCGCAGATGCCCATGGTAGAACTGATATTATGTCATAGTTAATTGTGATTTGGATTACATTGGTACTGCACACATATCTACATGCGCAAACATCCACATTGCATAGTCGTTGTGGGCAACTTGACACCATTACTGTACATGTCCACCATTGCATATCACTACTTGCGTTAGCTTCCCCCCTGTGCTACCCATGTATGCGGCTATCTGTTGACATCCTTACCACCGGCATGCAATTATGTGCAGCTATTACACTTTGGTATGTACTGTGGGTGCAGATAACAATTCAGGACATTCATACAGTTACTGCATCAGGCATGCTGGGATATACACACAGTCATAGCAGCACACTGTACTGTTACCAACATGATACTACTAATACACTTCTATGTAGTCAACCTGTGCATCAGCAACGTGTTTACCTGTTCCCGCAATGATGTTGGAGATTGCAGGAGGTGGCACAGTGTCATCATATGCACAGGGTGTGAATTAGGTATGCCTGAGTCAGCCACTGATACCACCAATTGACATGTGTATGTATGTGTGTTGGTGAGGGGCAGCATTACAGGGTGATGCAGTGTGTGCGTGTATGTGGTCGCCCTAGGTGTTAACATTTCACATGTGTGTATGCACGCACACAGTTCCACCTCATGGCTGCCATATACAGGGGTTTGTGGACAGCCACAGACTGCACCTGGCAGGTCATACAGATCAGTGTCTGTGGGCACGGACATGGTACCTGTGCCTGGCAGGGGTGCTACGGACTGTATCCAGTACTAAGCCAGACTAGGTACTGTCATCAGAAGCGGGAGTGTGTTGACTGGACACAGGTCCCTGTTGGGACTGTCCAGAGCCACGTGCAGGTGGTCTCCTGGGGTGTTCCAATGACAGCACAGACCCAGCATTGCTGGGGCTGCTGCTGGCACTATGGGGGCATGCGCGGGCCTGTTGTCATCCGCGCCGACTGCAAGCTGCTGCTGTTGCTGGCATACGGCCACGAAGACACCGCAAATGCCCACCATTGCCCTGGCTCATGGACATTTGGTTGTGGAACTGCTCTAATATGTCCCCACAATGTCTGTCTATGACATCGGTGAAATTACGGATAGCATCCGCGATGTCACACATACTGTCAGTCATGGCTGTGTGACATGCTCTCAGCTCCCTCAGACCCTGTCTGGTGTACCTTTCCATACGCGACTGTGCCTGCATGACAGTCCAAAACATAGCTGAGGTTGCTAGACCTCTTTGGGCACGTCTGCCAGAGGCAGTACGCCCATGGATGCTCCCACAAGAACCCATGGGCAACTGTCTGTGTGGTACCATCGCAGGACCCTGCCCATGGCTGCTGTGTGGGGACGCATGTGCCACAGGTACCACATTGCCCTGGTCAATTCCCACTGTATCCTGTCCATCACCTAGGGACAATGGTGACAAAGGATGTACTGGCAGGATGACTGTGCGCAATGATGGGGTTGACAGCTGTGTACTGTCAATTGGCTGACCAATGGCGGACCCTGACACACCTTCCTGTACCATTACACAAATATCATCATTACCAGTACCTGTGGCACCAGATTCAGGTTCTCTGCTGCAGGTCACCAGAGCAGCACCAGAACCTGTGGGAGGAAGACAGGAAACACAGTTTACAGTCTCCAGACATTGTTACCAGTGATGCACTTATGCACACATGCACACATGCACACATGGACACATGCACACATGGACACAGGCACACATGCACACATGGACACAGGCACACATGCAGATATGCACACGTGGACACATGCACACAGGCACACATGCCCACATGCACACATGCACACATGCACACGTGGACACATGCACACATGCACGCGTGGACACATGCACACATGGACACATGCATATGTGGTCACATGCACACATGCACACATGCACACATGGTCACGTGTACACATGCACACATGCACACATGCACACGTGGACACAGGCACACATGCACACATGCACGCATGCACACATGCACACGTGGACACAGGCACACATGCACACATGCACACATGCACACGTGGACACAGGCACACCTGCACACATGCACACATGCACACATGGGCACAGGCACACCTGCACACATGCACACATGCACACCCCACAGTATACACACAGAGCACTACTGAGTTACACTAGTGTTACTAGCACTATAAGGACTATTATTGGTATTGTTAAACACACTCACCAGCATGGATGGCCTGCCTTGCTGTAACCCCGGAAGGACCTGCTGAAATGATGAGATTAATGTCAGTGTGCACAACTGTGCCATTGATATTGCATATGATACAGTGCAGTAGTACACCAGTTGCCTTTCACACGTCAGCTGCTGATATTGCCAGTATCACACATGCACAATTACATACTATGATGACAGATACATACCATGGACACACCTTACACATGCATAAACGGGTGGCACAGTGGTGCAGCGGTTAACGTTGTCGCCTCACAGCAAGAGGTTCTCCGGTTCAATTCTCGGCTGGGGTGCATTCTGTGTGGAGTTTGCATGTTCTCCCTGTGTTCACGTGGGTTTCCTCCGGGTACTCCGGTTTCCTCCCACATTCCAAAGACATGCATCTGGAGCATTTCTCCCCGGGCCTCCACTGAAAACAGGCTCTGTGGAACCTAGTCGGACATTCCCGGTCAACAAATGTTAAATAAATAAATAAATAAAATAAACTAACAGTGTACAGAACAGTCAAGTGTACATATGGCATATTACCTGCACGCTCCATGTTGTGCCGCTGTGTGGATCCAGCCTCCATCATGATGCAGGTGCACTGCTGTTGCTGTTCCGGGGCTGGAGCCACAACACTTAGGAGTAGCCCCTCCAGTCTGGTGAGGGGGGGGTGTGTGGCCACCTCACTTCCTGTGGCAACCTGTTGCCTGTGGATATCTGATGCATGCTGACGGACACTTCTGATTAAATCACTGCAGTGATGTCGTACCTGCTCATATATCCTATTATGCATACCAATATCATTTACCCTATGGACAAGGTCTTGCCACAGTGCAGCCCTCTCCTGCTGATTCTGACTGGTGCGGGAAAACAGGATGTCATACTCCCGCACCAGGCTCTGGTGTATCTCCTCATCTTCTGCTGCAGAGTAGGTGGGATTATGCTGACGTGCCATCTCCCTGGAAGAGAACACAAACAGGATATCAGCAGACTATGTCAGCAATATATGGCACACATACTATACATGATACTCATGTGTAGTGATATACTACTACTCCCATATGTTGCATGTGTGTGTGTCGTGGTGGATACACAGGTACATGGCCAGATATCAGTGCTCAGCCAACACCTGTGCAACAATACCTGCCACATTACACACAACATAGTAGCATGCCCCATCGGTCAGCACACACTGACAGGTCCAATGCACAACTTCACTCTGGGGTTCATCCCAAGGTACTGTATGTGGGACGCCATCCACTAGTGTGATGTGGACACAAGTTACTCGGCCTGGATATACATATCCCACCACCACCACCAGCACAGTAGACTACTTTGATATGTATGTGATTAGACAGTTATTCACTTGTTAGGACTGAGATGGTATCCATGCAGCACACTGGGCCAGTGGAAGCCACAACCCACACTGCTGACCCCTTTGCAAATGCTTACCATGGACATGCCACAGATTGCATGGAACTTGCACACACCTTTCTAACCCAGACCCTATGCACAAAGGTTAGGCATCTTGTCCGGTGGACCCCAGACAGAGGCAGATTGTATAACAATAGCAGGAGGCTACTGCAGGACAGAGCAGATTCACATTAAGGGAAGGCATCTGTGGTCAGCACTGGTACTACGCTACGGTCCCTCATAACAATGGCCACGGCCTACACTGGGAAGGAAATGGCCACAAACACTATGGATAACCACAAGGCCTTCTTCAGTTATGTTACACATATGGACCAAATGCCTCAGATATGCTCTGTGTTAATACACACCTACTTAACATTCACCAAACACACAGATATTGGCAACATTCTTGCAGACAGGTTCGGTGCACGTATCCCCCCTCCTTCTCCCCCATCAGTTGAAATAGTTATCACAGCTGTATGTAACCTCCCTATCATCTCAGATGTCCAGGTGAGGGCCGCCCTCAGCAAAGCAGAACACACAGCATCACTGTGACCTCATGTTATCACTGGATGTGTGCTACCTGCACTCCAAGAGGACATACAACCACATATAACACTGATAATTTATCTTGGCCATACTACAGGATATGTACCTGGACAGTGGCATACAGCAACAGTGGTTCCACACTACTAAGGAGGCACCTCGACTGACCCTGGGAACTACTACATCATATGCATAACCGGCCTGGTCTGCTAAGCTATGGAATTATGCAGTATGGGAAGCATATGCAGTGATATCGGGTACCTGCAGACACTTGTTCCCAGCCAGTGTGCTTTTGTGATGGGCTGATCCTGCCTTTTGAACCTGGCTGACCTTTCAAAGCAGTCACTACAGCCATTGCTGAGGGCAACACACAGACAACTGCTGCCAGGATCATGGCCTAACACTGATTGACATGTAATGTATAGTCATTCCCTTTTGGTGGAACTACGTACACACAACATATCACATGGACATACCTATAGATACAGACCTATGACACATTTGGAGGGTTCACAGTATGCACACTATTAACCTGCTACTTTGCATTACCTGTGTTTGTCACAGCTGGTTGCGTTACCACTGCTTCTGATTCCTGCTGCTACTGTCACTGCTGACAGCTTAGAGTCACAGTGTGTAGCGTGTTTTTTTTTTTTTTTCTCTCTGTCTCGGTTTGTCTCTCTCCCTCTGTCTGCTTCCAGACAGTGCAATGAATGTATTGCATGTGTGGAGTGTTAGTACAGGATGCTTTTGTAGGTATCTGCATAGGTCCATGTGATGGCCTCTGCACCAATTGTAAGCCAGCATTTGCTAATTGCATACAGCCAGTTGTGTACTGATTGCAGTTCTCACTGTGATTTCAGAACAGTGCTATAAAAGGGTATGTGAGATAGGCATTGCTCTTTCAGATTATAAGGGCGGGGACCATGCTGTTATGCTGTGGACACTGTTCTGTGAGTGTAAAGGTTAGTATCTCTCTCATGATTCAGGCTGTGTTGTAGATTCACATTTCTCCATTCCTCTCTCCTGTTCCCTGTAGTAAGTGTGTATGCACAATGACACCTACAACTATATATATATATATATATATATATATATATATATATATATATATATATGTACATATACATATATTTATATATGTACATTAACTGACATTATTACCTACAAGCTACCAACTAGCATGGCTGTTTCTGTTCACACACTATTATTATGGGAATCCAGTAGTTTTGACAGTAATTCTACATGACATGCTTTGGGTACTACACATCCTATACTCCCTTTACATTCATCCCTACTATTACATGTTATATTTATTTTAGCACAATGTTCTTGTATAAGAGTCATGGCTTAGTGGTAGGTCATACAGACTACTGTTTCCAAGGTCCTGGGTTCGGGACTGACAGTGGGATTTTATTTTGCTTTTGAACTGAGTACAGGACCTGTCAATCAAAGTGACTAAAGCACTTTTAAGCAGTTGTAACCGGGTTAGCGCTGGTTTGCGCGGAGCTCACGCATGCGCACTGGCAGTTAGCTCTGCGCACACCTAAGTAACAAATATATTGGTAAACATATGCAAGGCACATTATTGAGTTTTCAAACCATAGTTTTAAGTTTACTGTATTAAAACAAATAGTGGTTGATGAGAGAGGTGGTCCCTGGCAAATTAAACTCGAAGTTGAGGAATTGAGGTGGCAAATTAATACTGCAGCCTACCTGCCTCCAGGGCTTAATGAAACAGTTTCAATTAAATGTTTCCTTAAGCTCTTGGCTTTAAATAGATGAACTTTATATTTTTAAAAAAAGATGGAATTTTTTATGATTAGTTTTGTTAATTATTCATTTGTAATATTTCATAGATTTTCTATTGGTCACATGTTTACCAATATATTTGTTACTTAGGTTATCTAATTGTTGCATTAGTTTGTTACTGCATTCATGTATTTATTTTTTATACAAGCTGTTAGGTTTTGTTGTGATGAATCAAGTGAAATTTATAATGTATTTAAACTTGGGGTTTTCTTGTTGTGCATTTATTTAAGCTCTACTTGGTGTTTAATTTCTTTTTAAGGTTACAGCTTACAATATAGATTTTTTTCTTTTTATTTACATTGTTTCTTTAAATGAAGCATCCTGTTGATTAATTGATTAATTGTCACGTAGACTATTTAGTTTATAAGCATTTTAAACTGTTCCTCGTTTGCCTGAAGAAGGAAAAGTATTGCCTGTTTCCGAAAGCGCTAACATTAAATTGAATCTTTTACGTTGCTCTGCTCCAGCTTGTTTTGCTTTTTTTGGGTTTTACTAGTTTGTCAAGTTTGGTATTAGTCTGGAATGGGCAGCTATGTATGGGGCGTAATTTTTTTGTGGGTACAGAGTGTCCTTTTTTTTTTTTTTTGAGGTGAGAGTGGTATGTCAGGTGAAGGAAGTCGGTACAGCTGGGGAGGTAGGTTGGGTAGGTAAACAGACAAGACAAACAAGACGCATACAGGGGCGGTGCATGACATGTGTGGGGGGGTTACACAATTGACGGGGATGGAGGTTTGGATATCCAGTGCCCATGAGCCCACAGATGGCAACAGTGGAACTGATATCCCCACCCATAGGCAGTTGCCACTGTTCCTTCACTGCCCAGGATGGGGCTGTGCTGGGGGCTTTGTAGGCCGGGCAACAGGAATGCCCGTAAGTTGTGCCACCCATGCCTCAAGCTGGCGTAGGGGCTCGAGAACAGAGTCCCAAATC
The DNA here is from genome assembly GCF_019279795.1 of Protopterus annectens. NCBI lineage: Eukaryota > Metazoa > Chordata > Ceratodontiformes > Protopteridae > Protopterus > Protopterus annectens. The sequence continues at coordinate 830,492,312 of NC_056730.1, read as the reverse complement.
TCCCTACGCACCACAGTCCAGATGCTACAGAGGGTGAGTGGTGGTTCTCCTCCGGCTACACTTGCAGAGGGGGGGTGAGCCCCATCCCTGCAGTGCTTCCACCCACAGGTGGCACAGGGCCACCGGAGGAGGGTCCAGACTGGGCACTAGTGCCAGGTGCACTCGCCAGCTGAGGTGGGAGAGGTGGGTCCGCTGGAACCCGCCTTCCCTGTCATCCTATGTTTTGCATTATGTCATGACAGTTTGTGTTAGTGACATATAATACCATTCACAATTAGTTGTAACAGCATGCATTAGTATTCCCATTAACCAAACACCCAGATATTCACACCATTGAACAGCGAGCATAACACATGCATAATTTGAACAGCAATACACTAGTCCAACAACATGCAGGGTTGATTGATGGCAACAGGCCATCAGGTTTAGATGTATGAACAGGGCAGATGCATCAATGGACATGCAAATATATATGACCCAACAGGACAAATGTCCAGGGGTGTTAATTGTGATTGCACATACCATTTTCACATGGAATGGGTTATATGTGGTTATAGGGTGGGGTGAAGAAAATAATATTAACACCTTCGAATACCAATACATATGCTGTACATTTCTAATAGCTGCACATATATACACACTACTGTTCGAACTACAGTTTCCTATATGATAACTATTTCAACTTGGTGATAGGACTGTTACTGCAACATCAATATACATTTTATTGTTCTTCATACACATTCATATCTAGCTTTGTTCAGCTACATCATCCTGCTACATTTGCTTTATATAGCTGTAGACAAGTGTGGATGTTTGGTATATCAGACAATCATGCTATCTGCATATTGCAGACTGAGAGCAACATATCCAGATTTTGGGATACACATTCCAGATGCAGCAACACTTTGAACAGATTTCGCTGTTTGGTTTGGATTCTCACATGCATTTCATTCTGTACTGACTGCAGTATACTTTATTCAGGGGTTATTACTACTGTATTGCTGGATTGGGTTATATGTGGTTATAGGGTGGGGTGAAGCAAATAATATTAACACCTTTGAATACCAATACATATGCTGTACATTTCTAATAGCTGCACATATATACACACTACTGTTCTAACTACAGTTTCCAATATGATAACTACTTCAACTTGGTGATAGGACTGTTACTGCAACATCAATATACATTTTATTGTTCTTCATACACATTCATATCTAGCTTTGTTCAGCTATATCATCCTGCTACATTTGCTTTATATAGCTATAGACAAGTGTGGATGTTTGGTATATCAGACAATCATACTATCTGCATATTGCAGACTGAGAGCAACATATCCAGATTTTGGGATACACATTCCAGATGCAGCAACACTTTGAACAGATTTTGCTGTTTGGTTTGGATTCTCACATGCATTTCATTCTGTGCTGACTGCAGTATACTTTATTCAGGGGTTATTACTACTGTATTGCTGGATTCATGACACTTTCTCACACTCTCTCACTTGTTTTCATTTTACTATTCAGGATGGTACTTACTTCTAGGCTTTATTGACATGTTTTACCTGTAGTTATTACAATCCTTTCCAGCAGTCTCACTTCTGTCATGTTTCAGTATTTCAACAGGGATATATTTCACACATGTGATTTCATCATCTTCTGCAGCTATACTTTTCAGCCTGCTGCAGGCTGTGTACTATTTTCTTACAGGTGGGGCATTTTTATTTCAGAATTTATGTCAGACATTTTCATTTTTCTGTTTGGCTTACAGGCTGCAACACACTTTTGTAATCAAGCAATACTTGCAAACACTTTCACACTGTTACTTGCACATTTTTTTCCTTAGTGACTACACTGCACTCTTTTGCTGACTGTCATACTTTTATATTTCTTTACAGTTACTGGTAGAGGATAACTGACCTGCCTGGTGGCGCAACCCCACCAGCCTATCGCCATAGGCTCTGCGGTTCGCAGAACGGACACCTGCAGCTGTAATATAAATGAAGTAATATTAGAATACACATCTCCATAATATCAGCTAGTTTAATTTCTTACATACATAATTAAATGTAACTTACTCAGTAGTGGGGCGTTGGGCATTTGCTGGGCCTCCTGGATCCAAAGGTTCAATTGGTCCTGCTTGCGTCTCTTCAGGTCCGCATGGTGGTGACGGACCTGCTCACCAGTCCTTGGAATCCCTGTGGCACTGGTGAGATCATGAGCCAACCGGTCCCACGCCTCAGCCCTGTATGCTCCCCACAGGACCTGGCCCTGCATGAGTTGGGCCTCATGATTGTGGACTAGGAGCCAGACCATGTACCTGGACTCCTCAACGCCCCACCTCTTTGCTCAAAAGCAACTACCCTCTCCTACTCCTGTCATTCTGGCTGCAGTTCAGTTCTACAATCGTTTATGCTGTGTATTCCTGCCTATGGGGCTTATATAGTCCGTTTTTCCCACACATATCTGTGATTGGCCATTTTGGAATTGTATCAACTTCAGTAAACCTGCATTGTCATGCTCCAGTTTGTATTCATTCCTATATATTAGCTATTATTGCATTTATAGGTACTGCTGTCATGGCTTAGTGGTTCAATATCTTGACTATGGTGTATAGTATCCTGGGTTCAAACCTGGCCACTACTTTTTATTTTTTATGACTGTCTAGACAAGCTGAGGGGTGTGTCTGTGTAAAGGCTGTTTTGATACGGCTTGCTCAACGTTGCCCGTCGGTTAGCTTGTTTGCGTGGTGCGCAGCTCCGTGCAAACGGGGTACGCTGGTTTAAGCCTCATTTGGCTATCAGCACGCATATTACACTCAGCTCAGTTAGGGGCACATAGATTTAGTGTGTTAAACCACTACTCAGCTACGGGCACTCATTTTGCACCAGTTAAACCACTGCTCACCTACGGGCAGATGCACTCACCCTGTTAAACTGTAGCTCAGCTATGGGCACATCTGGCATTTTTTATTGTTTTGTTACCTCACATTTCTTCAATATAAATGGGCTATTTCATTACATTTTACATAAAATGTGATTTTATGTGTACATATTTGTCATGGACTTGTTTCGTGCTTATTTGGCTAAATATAAAAATTGGTGTTGTGGGGGCTCGAACCATGAATGCCTGCTCTTCAGCCAACATCTCTACCGCTACGCTATTGCTTCTTGGCTTACTTTGCATATTTAGTTCTTATATGCTTTCCCACTGACTGCTAACTGTAGCTGCGCTACGGGCACGCCCGTGCAAACGCGTGCACTCACGGTTAAACATCTTTACAATTTAAAAAAAAATTATGTGATGTTCATTTGTACATTTTATGTTCGTAGTCTGTGGGGACATGTGTTGTGTTGTGTTTATTCACATTTCCATGGACTCTGGCGTGGGTGTTTACTTTGGGCACTTTTACTCTTCTGGGGGCGTGTCCGCCTACAGGGCTCGGCCTACAGTCACGCCCCCTACTGTCTTACATGGACCGTGTTAGCCTTAGGTGTGATTCAGCATGCTCTCATGAATATGCAGAGCATGCTGACATCACTCCGTTTAACTGCAGCCTCCGTGTATGAGTTATAACTCTTACACGGAGGCTTCGTGAATCCTGCCCGTGGTAAAGAGATGGGACTGGGGGAGTGTCCCAGATCAAATCTACAGTGGGGCGGGCAACTGCAAAAGCCACCAAATTTAAACTAAAAGCCAGAAATAGTGAGGGTGGGTGAGACAAAACAGTTTCAACAGAGATCTAAGCAACAATTAACAGTACAAACTCTAAAACCAAAAAGATATACTCACGTCTGTATATTTGCAGATAGATTGGAAAACAGTCTCTCAGAACAGGGAGACAACAGTTTCAACAGAGATCTAAGCAACAATTAACAAACTCTAAAACCAAAAAAATATACTCAGCTCTGTATATTTGCAGATAGATTGGAAGGCAGTCTCTCAGAACACAGGTTCCAGCAATTGAATGCAGGCTGTTACTAACAGGTGTAATTTTATGCAAGTGATCCTTGAGTTAGATAACACACAAGCTGTAAAAAACAGTTATACCAACTGAAGACAAGGCAGTTGGTATGCCTTAGTTGTTGGCTAGCATGGTTATTTGTTAAGATACCTGCTGCCCTTGTGGATAGGTGTGAAGGCAAAAGAACTGCTGAATTATAATAATTCACCACTAGCTGTAGTTTAACAAAGAAAATAGATGTAGCTGATATACTTAAGGATATGTAGATACATTTTCTTGCAGTCTGAACAGAAAAGGAGGAGTAAAAACAAAATCTGTGAATGCAAATACCTGGGAAAGTGTGTAAAAGGTTCATTGCTTAACTAGCACAGAACCCTGTTCTACACGGACACATTTCAAACTCATGCTCAGAGCACTGTCTTGTTCTCGAGATTACATTTTCTAACAGAAAGCTAATATTATGGTTTTGCTTCCATGATTCTAACACTGCTTAAGCAAACTTAAGTCTGCTGCTGGGCATATATATCAGTTGTAGTCTTAAATGCTGTAGGGTAGGAAGTATATTAGCCATAGTCTAAAATCTCTTTGCCAAACACCCAGAGTAGAATTAAAGAAAGAGATAACACCAACTAAGTTTCTTTTAAGATTATTAACTACCTTAACAAGTTTTCTGGAATGAGTAATTGAGAAAAAGACAATAATTAGATAAGATCAGGATTTTTTAACCAATGTACAAATATGAGTAGTGCTACTAACTTGCATAGTATATCCTAAAAGAACAACATATGTTAAGACATAAGTTCTAAATAATTAATGCTAGATATGGGGTATATAAGTAAATGCTCACGACCCAGTTACAGTAATTAACTTGCTATACAGTACAGTACAGAACTGCCCCACAGAATTCTGGTTACAATATATTTTATTTTATTTTTATTTTTATTTATTTTACATTTGTTAACCGGGATAGTCCAGCTGGATATATGTCCATTTTCAGTGGAGGCCCGGGGAGAAAAGCTCCAAAGAAACAATTTTTACAGAACATACAGACAAACTTGGGTACATATTTCATCTAGATCCATTAGGATATCTAGTTATTGACACTTATAGGTATAAACTAAAGACACTTATAAGTATAAACTACAGACAGATACAGTTTACAATAGTCATTAAACAGTTTTACATTGTTCATACTAACACTGTTATATGTATGTTATCATACCTTTGATGTGGTATACATTTATATGCAAGTAACAGATAGGACTCTAGTTTAGGACAATGGTTACAATAGTACTGGAGTGGATCAGGTATTAGTCTGGAGCTGAACAGGGACATAACCATTTGTTGCTGAGGTAGTTGTAGATAGCTTTTTTAAATGAAGGTAGTGAGGTAATCAGGGATAAGGATGTAGGCAGGGAGTTCCAGATTTTGGCCACATTAGAAGAGTAAAGGGAGTCTCCAGCATGGTTGTTGGATCTAGTAACAGTTAACTGTAATTTGTCAGTTGAGCAGAGTTGCCTAGGACAGGAATATTGTTGAACAATGGTAGCCAATGAAGGTGATATATTTTGTTGATAGAGTATTTTGTGAGTAGTAACCAGCCGACTATAAATAAGTAAGTTTGGTAGTTCCATCCAGCCCAAGTGCTTTAGGTTTAGTATATAGATCTATGAAGCTTGCACCGCATCTGCTACATTAGATTTATTAAACCTCCTGCCATGTCATACATTGCATAAGAGAGTATCACATTAAGTGCTAGAACTAACGGAAGTTATCTGTAAATGTGAAGAAACATATTTGCTTTCAATGGTTTTTGTTCATGCCTGTGGGTTACCAGTTGAAATGTTAAAGCTGTTAAGGGATGATGTCTCAACACTTGTCTGCCATGAGACTCTTATTGTTCCAGCACCAATCACACCAGCATGGTATGCTGGAAGTCTTAGGACTGATTCTCTAAAGTAAGCTACTATTATGCTTTCGCTTCTATGATTCTAATAGTGCTTAAGCAGAGGGGTATTTATGTGTATGTGTATGTGTTTATAATTTGAACTTCAGAATGTAATTCTCAATGAACATATAATATAGCTGCATACATTAGAAGGACATATGAGCGATAACTGATTGCTTTGGATCAAGAAATTTGACTGATTGTTCAGTGCAAGTGGATCAGCTGAAAATCTGGAGAGATTTGGTATGGCACATTACAGCATGCTGCTAAGGAAGAAGCCATATAGGTATTTAAACTGTTCTGCTTTCCTTTAGGATGGCAAACAAGCAAATTACAACACTTGGATTAAAAGGATTGATTGTTATTAGTCTAGGAATAATTTACCATCTGTTACACATTTGTTCCTTACAAGATCATGTGATTTTCTAATGTGAGATATTAGTGATAACAGTGAAAAAGTGCCAAACCTGACTTAAAAGTTGTGAATGTGTGTAGAGCAGTATAGAATGATTAAATTATGAGAAGTTGCGTGGAAGATAAAATTTAAGAGACATAATAAAAATAAAAGTGACATACTTCGTACATTTGATAGATATAAACAAGAAAGCCATCAGACAGAATACTGTAACAAATGATAAAAAAAATCATATCATTAAAATTAAGAAGTGCAGTAAACGTGGGTATTTATATGACAGAAAGTCTGAAGAATCTGTGTCAGGAACAGTTTGCTAATGAGTGAGTTAAGAGGAAAATATAAAAATGAACTGTTTGTAAGTACTTAATCCATTGCCTTAGTATACTCCTTTGACATTCTGGGTGAGCTGTACAAAACTTTTTGTATGTTCTTTATAACACCTGTCCAGTAAATAAATCTAGGTACAATCCCAGAAATTGTGTTACCCATTCCTAAATAACCTCCCAAAATGTGGCTATGTGTTGTCTTCATTACAAACATTTCAGAAGGGATTGAAACTAATAAGCAACTTAATACCTGTTGTCTGTGTTCTGAAGCCCTATACAGCAGGCGTTTTCTTAGTTCAAAGTATGGCTGTGAATTAAGGGTGATGTCTACTTTGGTTCCACATCTACTTTTGCCATATTCTCTCTAGTTTTACTTAGTGCATTATCTTCCCACTAAGTATTTTTGGAATTAATAATCTTATCTCAAGGTCAGTTAAATCTGACTTATTCTCAGCAGAATGCTGGCTTGACAAGAGAGGCTTCTCCTCCTGTTAATGCAGGTACAAGTTTTCCACATCATATAATTAATCCACTCTGAAGGATGACTGATGAAAATATTTTCTTCTACCAGGGTCCTTATAGTTTTCCTCTTTTTTCTTTGCTCAGTAGTTATCTTACTTGTTTACACATAGCATTTTGTATTTATTTCTGACATTTCTTTTCTTTACTCTTAGACTTATGTTTCTGTTTGTCTGTCCTTTGACACATCAGAGAGAAGAATCTTTTTAAGTGCCCCTTCTCTTTTTCCTCAACAGGATATTCATCAATCTCTTCCTTGGTTTCTATACCTATTCTCTTCGTGCATTTTTAATTTCCTGATCACTTATTTTATGATTTTTATGAGTCTGTTGGCAAGCTTCAGTAATACAAAATGCGCAACATGTTCTCCTCTGATATTTGGCTAGGAGCTATATCATAGATTTAAAGGCACAATGCTCCATGGGGTTAGTAAGAAATATATATATATATATATATATATATATATATATATATATATATATATATATATGTACATATTGTGACATCATGGTGGTTTTCAAGCCCATGGAACATTGTGTAATTAAATCTATTATAGAGAAGGCAGGAAAATCTTCAACATAGAGCATGGGCATTTTGGAGAATAAAATGAACAGCATTAGAGAAGCAAGCAGTTTCCAGTTTAAAGACCAGTGATTAAAGAAGATCTGCAGAAACAGAAGTATACAGTTCCTAATAAGCAGTATGTGATAAGACAGTTGTCCCTGAAATGGAAGGAAGAATGACAGTGTGACTATTTTACTTCCTAGTGAATGGACCTTGTACCCTAAGAGAAAAAGACTGAGCTGTGTGTTTTTGAGAAAAGAAAAAAAAATACTTTGCATTCCTGGACAATCAACTTATAAATTAACTGTGAAATTGTGTAGTTTGTGATGTTACAAACCTTTAAAATGTATTAATACCTGCATTTTGTTTTGTATTCATTTCCCCGTTTCTTTTTCCCTTGTATATAAACCTTCATTTTGAACTGTGAAAGTGGTTATAAAGGACAGAGTTATTTCTGAAAGCAAAAGGAAAATACTTCATTGGCAGCTTGCACCAGACAGAAAACAGTTTTATACAAACCTTAGGTTTGTGAAGCTCCTTGGAAAATTTTCGTTTGAACTTCATGTTCCCCAATTAATAAAAAAAAAAAAAGTTTATTTTTCTGAATCAACCTGAAAAGTGTTTTCCCTAAGTTTTCCTCACTCAGAAATGTACTTTCTGCTTAAGGAGAAATTTTAAAGTGACTGCTTTATAGCCTGAGAGGTAAAGACTATTGTTTTGAGGCGAAGCAGCATATGGTGTATTGACTGAAATACTTTATGTCACTTTGTTGTATTGACTGCAAAGATTTCTGTGTCAGAGGAACTGTTAAACTCCTGCATAAAATTTGAAATTTAGTCCAATAATAAATATCCATGTGACAGTAGAAAGGTTATTCTAAGGAACTGTAAGATCCCTGCGTTTATATAGTGATTTGCTCTGGAAATTATCCTTGTGGCAGTGTGAAGGCTTACCTGAAGGAAGTGAGACTGATGATCTGTTTGTATATTTTGTAATAAGACAAGGCCCTGTGTAAACTAAAATGCAACTGTTGCATCCTGTGCAGAATGGAGACATCAAAGATATCTCACTGAATGCTAATACGACTTTAGTGAGCTATACTACAGCCATCCATTCTAGATGTATAGCCATTGAGCAAACTTACTTAACTCACAACAACAACTGTCTACAACTCTGATCTAGCAGCCCACCCCACTGGAGATCCCAAACGCAAAGTCTACCAAAGAATTTAACAATGAACCCAAACTGTTTGAGCGTAAATTCTGTCATCTCACTTAACTTGTTGAAAGCTTTTATGGGTTCAGATGATATGGTTATCCTTGACTATCAACATTTAAATGAAAGATTCAGACCAGGGATGAAACTTCACCCAAGCACAGTCCCTTAAGTTTCATAACTGGGCTTAAGGTTTTAATTGAATATTCAGTATTGACAGACAGACCAGTAAAGTCCAAAATGGTTGATCTAATGCATATTTTAAAACTGCAGTTAGAACCACATGTAAACTACATAAGCAAAATTGTTATAAATATTGGCTGTAGTCAAGACTGAAAGGCCATTCTCAGTAATTTAAGACAATGGGAACATGGGTATTCCAGAGTGACTGTAAGTCTCCTGAATAACTATTTGTTTTATGATGTTTACTACTAACTGAACTTCAAATGCTAAATTAGACTTAACATGCACCAAAGAGAAATATCAATCCCTCACATACGTATGCTGCTTTGCCTGCAAACAAGGAAAAAGAAAGCTTTCACCATGTGAGTTTGTCTGTTTTAAATGTTCTAAAAAATGTCTATAGCCAAATACTGCACACTTAATCACAACAATATTATACTTGTAAAAAAGTTTAATGTCAGGAAAAAAATTGCTCCTGAAATATGTCTAAGGAATGTGAACTCGTTGAATGTGATAATGTTGAATTTTAACTACTATAACTAGAATCTGCTTTCTGGCTCTATATTATTCATACCCTGCAACTGTTCATATTTTGCAGAGCTACCCCTAATTTTTTCTCAAAATTTTTACTCCATCCCTTGTAAAAGTGGAAGTTTTTTTGAGAAACATTGCAGTAAATATTGCAATAATTTAGAAAGTGTTGCTAAGATGGGACCTTTTTCCTAACTTTTCTTTTCTTTGTAACCACTATTACTAAATTTGTCAAATGTAGTATTGTGGTCGTTGGAAAAGGAATGCAGGGATTTCTGGTCTCAGCATGCATAATTAACATTAGCTAAATCACAATATGTTTGCAAGCATTAATAACTTGTAAACAGAAAATAGAGTGACATATGTAAATGGAGACAAATCAGGAATTATGCATAACACAACCAGAATCTGAGATAAAGAGTTACCTTACTTAAATATAATGTAATAATTCTCCAATAATTTACCCACTTTCAAGAACCATTGAAGCTTTAGGAAGAACTTAACCCGGTATATTGTCAGAAATACTTAGCCCCAGAAAGAAAAGTGCATAGGAATAGATAATTCTAATGGGGCTAAGATTTGGAATTTCCTAGAATGACATAACTCTGATATGAAGTTCTACCAAAAGAATCCAGTCATTAAAACAATGAGAGGAGAGACTGACATAGATTGTGACCCAAACCAAAAGACTCTACTAGCTAAAATAAAATAGGCAATAAAGAAGTTAACAGAGAATGACCTTTAGTTAAGAATACACTAAGGGACCGCGGTATAGTAAATGAGGAAGAAACAAATTAATATAGCATACTAAAGAAAAAGGAAAGGGGGAACGTAAAAAAAGATCATAATTTTTTTCTGCGACACCCAGAGTGTCAGTCAGAAACAGAAATAGGACTATGAGGGTACAAAATAAGAAACTTTCAAAAGAAGTGAAAATAAAACAACCTGCAATCCAGTGGAAGAAAATTACTTTTCAGAGTTGCCTATTTCAAAGGATGAATTAGATTAAGGAACAAAATAATACATTTGCATTTATAGGAGAAAAGGCCATGGCCTCTACTTCATGTCCAAATACTTGCAAAAGTAATGCTGACTTGGCTGACTTATCTCATTTCAATTTCAAATGGGCACAGTGAGATGGGAATACACCAAGAAGAGCTAGAGAAAGTATAGAACAAAGTAGATGAGGAAGCAAAGGAACCCCCACACACACACATCATACCCATACTTTGAGCTAAGAAATTACCTCATCTACAGGTTATCTGAGTACAAAGGATAGATATTAGGACAGTTATTAGTCCCAAGGCCTTTAAAATAGTTGTAATGAAGTTTACACATAACCACATTTTGGTTGGCTGTTCCAGAAACAGGTAAGACAAAAGCTAGGATTTCAGACAGATGTTATTGATCTGGTTCAGCATAGAGAACATTTGTCCGGCTTGACCACAGTGTTAAAAACAGCTGACATCCCAGGATTTAAAACCCATTAGTACCCTTACCCAAAGTGGGTGTGCCATTTCAATGCATAGCAACGGTCACTGGAAAAAGGAAGCCAGAACTGTAGTACCAAATAATTATTAAAAAACCTTGGAAGGAAACTGATGTTTCTGTAGTGACTATGTTTGCAGAGGATGATAAGGTTCCCTCAGTATGTCCTGAAGTCAAACTATGAGAGACACTACCAATATCTCAGAAAAAGAAGTAAAGAAATTGTACTCAGGAAAAGAGACATATTCTCAAGAGCTGTCTGGTAGAAACAGTTTAATTCCTTGCTGTAAATGAGGAGCTAAGAAGCAATTTGGCTCAAACAAAAGCTAAATTCCTGGCATACAATGTAATTTGTATGCAAGACATTTAACTTTCATTACAGCCAACTGCCTTTTATCTTCTCACAGCAAAAATATGTTGCCCTTTGATTCATTAAATAACATCATGATAAAGTTATGATGATGAGAACACAACCAGTTACATCCTTGTCATGATGGAAAAACACTAAAAAGGTTTATTTTTTGATATAGCAATCCCCCCCACCCCCATGTGGTTGACCAACTCCTTGGTTGTGCAACCATGAAGAAAAGGGACATAGAAACGTAAATTACCATAGGTGGTGTAATCAAAACATCACTTTCAATGACTTATGACAAATGCCAGCCATTGTGTTACAAATTATCAATTGTAAGCAGTGAATTACAATAGTAAGTACTTGATAATTAACCACAAGTAGAACAAGCACATAAATAACAAATGCCTTGTTGGCTTGCTGATCTGAAATATAAAAAAAAATCATAGTGCACTTAACTTTCTGTGGTTTGTCACTGAAGCCACCCAAAGTGAGATATAGCTCAGATCTTTGGCTCCGACATTTCTAATAGGTTTTCTTCTAGTCTGAGAGAAGCTGGAGGTTGTACCATTGTCACCCTTAGCCCAGGACTGAAGACGGTCTTCTCAAACACTGATGTTTCAGTCATATGCATCCAACTCAAAGAATAAGCATATTTCTATGTGTTTTATATGTATGAGCTTGTCACTGGACTAAAATTAATTTTCTGAGGTGGACTGTGTGCAAAAAATGTATAAAAGAAACAGACCTTATATGGCAACTTGCTGTTCACAAGATTCCTAACAGCAAAATACATCTATGCAGTAAATATTGCAGCCTCAGTCAAAGAAAACAAACTATGTGTCTGGAATCTGCCTGAGCATGCCTGAATTAAATGCATATTGAGGTGAAGTCTGCAATATTTGAACATACTCTTCTAGGTCTGCCACCAAGTTTAATCTTCTCGGCACATTTCTCACATTATTGAAAGAGACGTTAATGGGATAGGCAGCAGTGAAGGTTTAAGCCTTATAACAGGAGATATGATACAGATATGCTGCTAGCTCAAATGTTTGTTTGAAAGTTTCAAGACTCATATCATCCAATGAATTCTAATTTCATAATTGTATATATACTACATGGTCCAGCCTGAACGTATGTTTATAGAGCTTTAGGAAATATCAGCCATTACTAACCTCAAGATTAACACAAAGAAAAATATATATTACACAATGGCTGCTCATACTAATGGAACAAACTCACTACTAGCACTAAAGGAAGAAGTCCAACACAGACTCTGAAAAATAAAACATTAACATATAAGTGGCTAAAATAATGTTGTGTGGGTCCACTGCCAGAAAACACTGCAGCAAAGAATATTATTGCCAATCCAGTTTAAATTTTACAATACAGATTATGCAAGTTTTTGGGCTACTCAAGTCCTTTGACAAAAGTTGAAATTATTGATGCTGAATATGGTACATTAATTTACGCATGTCCCAAAGGAAAGAAGAACAGAATATAACATGCCCTTCTCATTTGTTAAAAAGAGCCATTTAAAAATACCAGTGTAAGAAAAAAAATCATATTGATCACCTTGAATGTTAGACATACATGGCACTGATTGTTGGGAGAAACATGAAATGGGTCTGTGTGTGAGACAGTGCGGGAGGGAAAGTCATAGAAGGAGGAGTTCATGGCCTACTAGAAAGGGTAACATTTCTTAGAAAATTATACCATGATACAGGGTTCAGTTAGGATAGAACAAAACAGTCAGCATTAGCGCATATCATCTTGTATGACACTTAAAAGAAAAATAATAGACAGCAGAGACATGCTGGAAAATTAGTTAAAAACACACAAACAACATTGTTATAATTTATTCATTTTTCATAGAATGAAATTTATATGAGGTAGAGTGAGAGAGTCTGTTTAGGAGCATCTGCACATTATAAACTATCATATTATTCCTGTTCCTGACTATACCATGCATATAGCACTGTTGCCTGGGCATTTCTGAAATTTTAACTAAAAGAGGAAAATGTTAGTGAAGCTCAGGTGAAGACCATTGAGTATAAACTTGGTTACACAATGTATGAACCTACTAGCCTATGAACTTCTGGAACTTCTACACAATGCTCTGGCAGTTGATGCAAGGGGTTGCATCTTTATATCTTTAACATACACAAAAGAAGGTCTTTTAAGTACATATTATATTTAGCACGTACTTTACATTGTGCAGTAATTTAGGTATGTCTGTAGACATGAATGACATAATTTTAATTATTTCTTGATGGAAAAATGTTGTGTACATGTAGTTGTAGAAGATTGCATATTACATATAATTCTTGCAGTGTATGCCTTCATTATATATGTATGGCCAGCTGTATATGCAGATACATATATTGTTATGATCAGAATTCTTTGATTAGTCACACAATAACATATGCACTCTTGAAGTGTCTTATATTTAATCAGAGTTTTACACATTTGATGCTTGTTTGTGTTAGCTTTTTATTTTTTGGATGATCTGGTGTAATATAAAAAGGTGATTTTTTTTTTAAACTCCATTTCTTTTATTTGTTGTATGGGGAATACATATTATACTGTGAGTGCATATGAGTGGTAACCACCATCCTAAAATGTGCTTTTTTGGCTCTTATATATTATTTTTTTATTACATTGTTGCACATGCCTTTGTTAAACCAAGGTTTGGAAGTCTTATTTGTGATATTCTGAGCCTTGATTACTCAATGTTTCATTGTATGCATTCACACACAGACTGCCTCAGTGGCACAAATACATTAATATAAACTGTGGCAAAACAATTATCCTCAATATATTCCTACATATGAGTGAATTGTGTATTGTTACTGAAAGCAGTCTAAGATGTCTTATGGGAGGCTGCAGTTATTCATAAGCATGGTGGGGACCACACCAGTAAAGAAGTTTACTGACCACATCATTAGAAGCATTAAAAGCATTTATTCTAGAAAGGATTCATCCTTTCCCATTTAAATGGACAAATATTTCACATTATTTAGTTGATTTGTACTCTTAATGGACAGACAAATTGTGCTATCAAATTCTTGAAAAAGGAAATGAAAATTGCATGTTAGGTGCAAGAAAAATGTTATGGTTGCTATCCCTTTACATGGGGTTTATGTTATATAAATGAGAGAATGGGAAGTTGGAAAGACAAAGGATGAAGGCCTCCATTTTGTAAAAGCTACAATGACATATGTAAGTAATTTGTAGATTACAGTGGTATCAAGTCACTATGTGAGTTTATAATGTTGGAACCTGAAACTAAAATTGGCCAAATGTCAGTGTCATACACTATGATAAAACCAATGGCCTATTACTCTGAGTAAGTGCCCATGCCTAAAATAGAAACATATAAAATTCAGTTGGGTTGGAAAGATAGTGAATGGGAAATATCAAGTTATGTATGTCTTCTTCACTGTTTTAGCTTTGGGGATTATGATGGCTTATTATGGGTTATGAGTCTCTTTCTCATACTAGAACATTACATTTACTACATTTTCCTACCACATAAATGCAGGATATGGTGCTGCCTACAAAAGTTGAAAAGAATAAAAACAGTATCCTATAGATGGTATTTAACTGACATAATTTATTTCATTTATTTACTTGCTTAGTAATTTTGCATTGGTTATTTGTAATTGATAAGTGAACTGGCCCATCACAGTCCTTTTTCAGTAACAACCTGGGCAGAAGGCTAAGTGCAAATATACCATCTTATAGGTTCATAGGTGTTTACTAGGCTAATGACCACAAGGGTCTTTTTAAGCCTAGCCATGCATCCCAAATCTCTGACAAGTTCTGATACCCTTGATAAGTGTAAGCAAGGGCCTGGGAGATGGGGCACCTAACAAAATATTCTCTTACATATGCAACATGGATTCCATACAAACTTTAACACAGACAATGCCCTTCTAACCTTCTTTAAAACTATAAATGCTTAACTAAATCAAAATACCCTCATTGCATTTATCTTCCAGGATGTATTCAAGGTCTTTAACAGAGTCTAACATTCATTAATACTCAACAGATTATCATAATCTGGTATAACCAAAAACACGCTTACCTGGTTCCAAAGCTACTTAGAAGACAGATACCAAGCTGTCAAATAGAAAAACACTTATGCAATCCCCATACAAATACAAAAAGGAGTACCATAGGAATCTATCATAGGCCTTCTATTCTTTGATGTATTAAGCAAATGTCATGCACAAAATAATCAAACATGGAACCTTAATACAATATAAAGTTGATTCCACCATATTATGTTTATCAAAAACATTCACCAAAATCCACCTCGGCACACAAAATGTATTTACACAGCTAAAAAAATGGTAGGTCTTATTCCAACTAATACTGAATGCCAAGAAAAAATAACTCAAGCTGTGACATTCATGAACAATCATGTAGGCTTTACGTTAAGCCTACACAATGTTTACACGATGAGCAACAGCGCTAATTGTATATGCATGCTGTTCATCACACTTACACAAATACAAGCACATTTTCATGGCCAGCAACAGTGCGAGCACATACAGTAAACAAACGAGCTTACCTATGGGCAGACCTGTTAAGCTTGTCTTGTGGACAGCACAAAAAACTACATAGGCAAATAATGCAATCTGTACCAGATAGGGAAAGTGTATTGAGTGCAATGTGCACATAACTTAAATATATGAATACAGCAATATGTATGCGGGTAGAGGAAACAGCAAGGGGAACTACAATAGGTGGATTACTGGATAGGGGAAGAGTACTGAGGACAATGTGCACAGCAATCAAAGAGATATATACAGAAATATGTAAGAAGGGAGGGTAGATGTTTAAATTCTAGTACGTTAATTAATGTGAAGGTGCATAAGTCAGAAAGAAAATTTTGTAATAATATTATGCAATATATATGTTACAATAATTTAATGGTGCTCACAGCTCGTGAGTAAATATATGTTATAAAAAAAGCAGACATGATATTAGAGGATGTAACAGTTATACAAATTAACATTGTAATAAAAGGGATTATATGACATATACATGTCATTAACATAATGAATTGAGATGACACTTTGCAAGAACAGTGCATACATTATGGGATATATACATAGAGTGCATTTCACCAATATAATATGCTGGAAAATAGGAATTGCTTAGAAATCATAATCTTCCTTTTCAAGAATTGTACTCATTCTATCAATGTTAACATTGACTTGTGTATTAACTAGAACTAGGCCTAACACATGTATGAAATACTTGAGCTTTGGCTGGCTAAGATCTTCCTGCAATCAACTGGACATATAAGTGAATTTAAGTACACTTTTATCTGCGCTTTTTTCATATAGTACTGCATTTTGTGTTTTTGTTTCTTATTGAATATTAATTGAACTGAAAATTGTGGCTCACGGTCTCTTCAGAGAGCTTGTGTTTCTACAGAGATCTTGTTAGAAGTGTAGCCATTGATAGCAGTGGGGGTAGTTTCACTTTGACAGTCTGTTCTTCAGCTGAGGGGCTGTCCTGCCTTATATAAGTGGTACATTTTGTTTTTCTTCTGCTAAATACATGAGCTTTGGCCGGCTAAGATCTGCCTGCAATCAACTGGACGTATAAGTGAATTTAAGTACACTTTTATCTGCACTTTTTTCATATAGTACTGTATTTTGTGTTTTTGTTTCTTACTGAATATTAATTGAACTGAAAATTGTGGCTCTCTGTCTCTACAGTTAGCTCCCACCCCCCTCCCTGTTCTTGTTTTGGTGTTAATCTTGGTGGCTTTGAAATTGCATGCTGCTCTTGTAAATTTGTATTTGGATACTCCTTCTGGGCCCATCTCATTTGCTCAGTGAACTGAGTGCAGTGAGGTCATATTCTGATTTCAGGCACTCCTACTGTGTACAACGAGAGCATTTGAAAAGAAAAAAAAAATTCTAAGTTTGTTTCCTGCCCTTCCTGTAAGTACTCTAGTCCACATACATATTTGCTGTATCCAGGACTATTTGTAAGCTTCTGAGCCCCCAAACCTTTCTGTGTTGGAGAGAAGCCTTCTAGCTTAATTTTATTTCTTAAAACTAGCCAGTTTTTAGTTTCAGCACTCAAATCTTTTTCTTTGAGCTCAGCACTTGTTCAGAACTCGTTGTAAGCACTAAATAAGCTACAAATTACTACAGCACTCAACTTTCCTCACTTGTCTAGAGAAAAGCAGTTTTTAGTACTTAATAAATAAGCACCTATCCAGGCACGTCTAAGGGTCAGCTCCCAGTGTTTTCTCCTCTCTGCCTGAAGAATCTGGGCATCTTGGGGCAATGCAGCAATTGCCTCATGTACACAGACAACCCTCTCCTCCTACCACCCAACACTACAACCTGTGAGAGATGCACTCATATAGCCAAACAGGAAGCAAAGCACTCTAGACCCAAGACTGGGATAGACAGTCAAGAGGAGAAGGTAAACACTTGCACCACACCACACTCATCACATAGTCCCTCAAAATTTACACCACCAAAACACACACATAGATACGCAAAACACACACTTACATTTGCGGATGCTCTCAATAAAAACCTGCCCAAGCAACAGGGACCTCCAAAGCAGAAATGCAAGTAAACTCCACCCCCCAACTCAACCCAAATGACACATATCCCACAATCTTAGTGTGCCACTCAACCACAGCCCATAAGGCATAACAACACACCCAACACTAGTCATAGGTGAATCTATAGTCAGGCACGCTGATGTTTCACTCACCAGGCTAAACAAGGAGAAAGTCACTGTCAGCTGCCTGTTGGGTGCCAGGATCCACCACATAATGCTGGCACTCAGATCACTCCACATCAAGTACAAATATGACTCTGTCATCGTCCATGTTGGTGTTAATGACCTGAGACGTACCTTCCTGGACTACATGAAAAGAGACATGGAAGAGCTCTCTGATCTTATAGCCCAGGCAGGTATGACCCTAGCCCTCAGTAGCATCCTGCCATCACCCAGAATGATACCACAGTACAAGGACAAAATGATTGACTTCAACAATTGGCTATGCTTCTGGTGTCATTCTAAGGGGATCCAGTATTTGTCTGCCTGTGATGACATGATCGACAGACCACAATGCTTTGCCAGAGATGGCCTGCACCTGTCGCCCTTGAGATTCTGGATACTGGCTAAGGCTATTGCTACCCCCATAGTGTCTTTTTTTAGCCAAGGTTCAAATGACAAATTTGCCACCGTAACAGGTACAAGCAAGCAAGCAAAATCCGAGGATAATGCTACTCAATACTAGAAGTCTAAACCTCAAAATGCACTCACTCGAGGCACTCCTTAAAATGGAGAACATCGACATCTGTGCAGTGACAGAGAACTGGTTCAAAGCTCCAGAGTGCACCCCTGCATTACCAGGCTATAATTCATACCACAACTTTCGGCCACCTAACCCAGACTGAAGCACTAAAGGCGAAAGCATGTCCATATTCATTAAGGATATCCACACCTCCAGGCTAGTTGCACAGCATAATGCATCCAAGATTATCCAAGTGCAACTAACTCTGTGCAAGACCGCAATCCAAATTGTAGCTTGCGACAGACCCCCCCCACAATACCCCATAATTCCCACTCCTCATTTCTTGATACACTGGAAAATATTAGGGTACAACCCAACACAGTAATAATGGGTGATTTCAACTACCCCACCATTAACTGGAAAAACTACTCATGTACTAACTCTTTTGCTCAACATTTTCTGGAATTCATAAATTCCAACACCTTGGATCGACTTATTCACACCCCCACCAGGGGTAGCAATATCTTAGACCTGGTCAATACCAACATGGGCTACCGGTGTTCCACACCAGAGGTTAAATCCTCGTTGGTCAGATCCGACCACAAGCTAATCACCCTAGACATCCACATCCCGTCCCCACCCACCATTAGAGAAACCACCGTAAAAAAAACTTCTCCAAAGCCAACTTCACACTTCTTAAGACAGAAGTGGCAAACTTCATGACACCCATGCAGATGGACAATAGAGGCATGACTGCTGAATCCTACACAAATGCACTTTATAAGCACTTACACAAGTGCATAGATCGCGCTATCTTTAACAGCACCAAGATGCTATCCTCCAAAAAAGGAAGCCAATCTGGTGGTCCTCTGCCATAAAGAAACTCTACAACAGAAGGAAGAAACTGTTGCAAAAAAAGAGTAAAATCCCATGACTGGAGGAGCTCCCTGGTTAGTCTCAGTAAGAAGCTGAGATCCCTCATAAAATCCTCCAAAGCTAATTATGAAAACAAAATTGCCACTGACTCTAAAAACAACCACAAAGCATTCTATAGCTATGTCAAAAATCTCAATGGCAACACTCAGATCTGCTCTGAGTTACAGCACAATGGCACTAAATATACAGAACCAACTGATATTGCCAACATCCTGGCAGATAGGTTCAGTGCTAACTTTACCCCCCCCACACCCCTTAGAGGGCCCATCTCTGTACCTGAAGAATGCAAAGTTCCTGTAATCATGGCTGCACAGGTAAAAAACACACTCTCCAAAGCCAAGAACACAGGATCCATGGGACCTGACAATATCCCAGGCTTCGTTCTACACGAACTACAGAATGAATTGACACCCCACCTAAGTACCATGTCCAATCATAGCCTCACCTCAGGCTTTGTGCCCACTGAATGGTGCACCATGATGGTTATCCCACTCCACATAGGGGGACCCATTATGGACCCCAGGAACTACCGCCCCATTTGTCTGATGAGCCTGGTCTGCAAAGCCATGGAACGTATCATCATGGAACTCATAAACAAAGACATTGGTAATTTCCAAACGCTGGACTCCAACACAGTTCGGGTTTGTAAAAGGCAGATCATGTCTCCTAAATACCATCCCCCACTCTGGAATTATAGATAAACTCATTAAACTAGGTATAAATCCCTATTTCACAAGATGGGTTGCCAACTGGCTCATGGACAGAACCCACACTGTGAAAGTAGCAGACTCCAAATCCGACTTCAGACCAGTGACAAGTTGAGTACCACAGGGTTCAGTCCTGGGTCCTCTTCTGTTTGGTATATACTTCTCTGAAGTACAGGCTATCACAGAAAGTCTTTGGCTAATGAAGTTTGCAGATGATTGCAAACTGGGAGCCATAATCGATCTCCTAATGATGTGGACATCCTACAAAAGGATCTCACTGTGACAGATGCCTGGTGTCAAAGACATAGCCTGAAGCTCAATGCCAAAAAGTGCATTGTCATCCCCTTTGGTGAAAACTCTGTACCCATGAACTACAACATAGATGGTAGTCTACTTAACACCGAAAGTGTGATAAGAGACCCTGGGACACAGGTGGGCATTAGTCTTTCCTTTGATAATCACATTGCTACAGTGGTCAGGAAATCCTTCTACGTGACACACCTCATCACAAAAGGATTCTCAGCCAGAAAAAAAGAGATCATTGTTCCCCTCTACTCATTACTCATTAGACCCATTATAGAATACAGCGCCCCTTTTGCTATGTACCTCACAAGACATCTACAATAACTGGAGAGGCCACAGAAATACCTCACAAAGAGGATTACTGGCCTCAAACAGATACCCTACTCAGACCGTCTCAAAAATCTCCAGCTTTACTCCATCGCATATTGCCTACTCAGAGGTGATCTCTGCCTAACATACAAAGCTATGTCATACCCAGAGCTGTTGGACAAGCTCCACGTAAAGAAATCCCAATCCCTCCAAACTACATGCTGTAGGGACCTAAACCTTGTCACTACAATAAACAGAACATGCTGGAGGGATAGATTGCTGTTCCAGAGACTTCCCATTCTCTGGAACAGACTACCTATCTATGACAAACAGAGCTCCTCATTAACACTCTTCAAGAAAAATCTTGATGCTTGGATGGGAAATAGGAAATTCACCCCGGGGATCATTTATGTGGCTCTGCTCGACAGGGGCACAGGAAAATAATTGTCTTGGGTAGCGAAAGCCAGGGTACCTTTTTGGCTAGGCTTATATAGGTCCTAGGGCCAATAGCCTAGTACCTACCTATGAACCTATGAGGATGGTCATGACTGAAGGGAATGATACACTTCAGTATTCTAATGGTTAAACATTACATATGTAGGGGTGTGTGGTATTTCAAATGTTGAAGCAGAGCGAGACGCATGTAATACCCCTGTGCAAGCACTCCTGCCTGACACAGTTATTGTGCAGACAGATAAGAATACATGCAAACACCACATTATGATGCAATGTATTCCCCAGAGCTGTGTATTGTCAGCATGTGCCACAGGAGGTAGCAATAGGTATTGTCACAAATAAATGAGGTTAGTTTGTGAATTAAGAAAGGATCCCTGCTACTGAATGTCATATCAGCATGTCAGAATGATGGCAATTAAATAAGTATACTCATGTGCAGAAAATTGTGATTAGTTCTATATCAATGTTCTGTGGTCAAGGAAGGTTCCTCTGGTGGTCTGTACATGTACCACCCAAGAACTGGACCACACTCATGTACACCATTATACTCAATGTATATGCCAAAGTAGCACTCTAACTATGACATTGGCAGAACAAATGTCTGCTGCCATGAAATTCAGAGCTACGTTCACCTGTGTTTGTGTAACAAATCAAGGGATGGTCTATATTAGAACACCGAACTTTCAAAATGTCGAGTGTTCTAATATCGACCCGTTTTCAGCGAACACTGAAAATATCAAAGAAACAGAAAACCAAATTTTTTTCCTAAGGAAAGAATTCGGTTGTCCGTTTCTGTTGCTTTGTTATTTTCAGCACTGTGGTGAAAAGTTACAGGTCGGGTTCAGATAAGTGTGCGGTTGTGTAGACGTGAGGGTTAGGGCGGGTTAGGTGAGTTAGGGTTAGGGCGCTGGTCAGGTAAGTGTGCGATTGTGTGGATGTGAGGGTTAGGGCAGGGTAGGTGAGTTAAGGTTAGGGCACAGGTGAGGTGACTGCGATAGTGACAGACCTTAGGGTTAGGGTTTGGGTTAAAGTAAGTGGATAGTTAGTGGTGTATGTATAGTTTAGTGTAGGGTTAGGTGTAAGAGTTTAGGTGTATGTGTGTGGATTGCTGTTTGTTTGGTGTGCTTGTGTTGTGTGTATGTGTTTTGGAACAGTATATTTTTTCCCTAGGAAAAAATTTGCTGTTCTGTATGTTCGATGTTTTAAATGTTTGATTAATAGGGTTCGATATTAGAACGCTCGAAATTCTGAAAGTTCGGTGTTCTAATATAGACCCTCAAGGGATAAGACTGATGTGATGTAATGGTTGATGTGTGATATCAGTACATTCGCACAAAATGAATTCCTATTGTAGAACTGAATATCATGATGTACAATTCTTCCAACTAACAGTATGTTTTTTAATCACATGTGCCAGAGTGGTACTGTTATCACAACTGTTGAGCTCCACCAGTGTGAAGTTATTCAATCAACTGTACTTTATTTTCCCATTTTTTATCTGATAAAATTGATGGGAGAGGTCTCTGTCACTCTATACATATAAAATATAATTGTGGGAGGTGTCTTTCGTGCAGAACAGCTAAGGACACAAATACTTACAGTCATTTAGTGCTGGTTTGAGACACTTGTCTAAGCACTGAGAAAATCAACATCATAGTGGGATTAATGAATGTGTCATGGTATAAATGTATCACCAGCTGTCAAATGTGTGGTTATGTGAAAGTATTATATCATGTGTATGAACCAAGCAATATGTACCCTGCAATTACTTAGAAAGAATGTTGCTGTATGTCAGACAACATTGCCTGATGCTAGGTATAGCCAAACACACCTGTAGCCCCCTGCTGTTGTCACTGTGATGGCAGAACAACAATTATGTACAATGTGGATATAATCCTGCATAGGAAATCATACCTGACTTAGGCAACAACATACATTATATCATCTGATGTCCTCATTCCTAATGAGGTATCTCACTACAACTGTTATGGAATATCAAGCTATTCAAATGATAGCATCAGTGTTCAGTACCACATTGACAAAGGAAATGTAGAATAAACTCTTGTAACAGAAAATATATAAACATGAATATAAGATAGTGTGTGACAACACTATTAACAACATGTACAGTTACTGTAAGCAGTGATGTTGGGATATGAACTATATATAGCTACCATTACAGGCTAATGAAGGTTTGATGAAACACAAGCACAAATACAGATTTATTTGACAACTGTGACACAGCACATTTCAATGGATGACATTGCCATTGTGTATTACTTTAATATTTTCACTAAAACATGATTGTATAGCACAAGCACACTGTATAGACATACCTCACATATGTATTTGCAGCCTGTTCTACACAGTAAGAGGAAGAAACACACACTCACAGAAGCCATTCCTGTATTCCAGATCCCTACCTAGATACTCATACATTCTACACACAAGTGTATTATATGCATATACCACAGGAGAAGTCTGATTTCACGTAAGCCACACTGCATCCTGGAAAGGATGACATCAGCTATGTCATGTAAAGGGGATGTGTGTGTGAAAAAATGACTTCTACAGTTTAAATTCTCCACGACGTTTGGGTTTCTGATACCATGATGGGAATGGAAGCCTAAGTCACAGTACGATTAAAGTTCATGCGATTAGTATTGTTTCAAACTTTGATGTCAACCCAAAGTGCTCTGCGCAGCACCCACAGTGTTCCCAGAACTGACTCCTTCTGCAATGCATACAGGGTTACATTTATCAGTAGCATATCTAAATAAGACTGTAAATTATTTTTTCATGAGACTCATAGCTCCTACTAGTATTAAAACTGTCTGGGTTTCCTTCTTCCACAGTGCCCTCATTTCTGCCTGCAAATCCTGGTATTTTATGACCTTGTATCTTTCCGTATGTAAGACACTGTAATCTTTGAGTAAAGCAATTTCAATGATCAATTCTACTTTTGTCTTCTTTTCATAAACTACTATATTGGGTTTTCTAGCATCTATTTTTTGAATTGTTGGTAATGGGTAATCCGATGTGATCTAAACTTCATCATTCTCTATAATGCTTTGGGATTCATGTTTCCAATGCTCTTAGCTAATTCAGTACTGTAATGCTTACACAATACCAAGTGCAACTGTCTTGCCACATTATTATACCTTTCAGTATACAGACCCAATTGCCATTAGTGTATAACAACCAGGAACAAGATGTACAACTGTTTTCAGTTCTGTTTTACAGAATCTGCATTTGTGTGTTTCGCCCACATGTTCAATGGACTTTGTAAACCAACATATATATATATATATATATATATATATATATATATATATATATATATATATGTATATATATATATATGTAGATCACTATCCCAGGCTGCTAACATTAACCTTTCATCTTTTGGTTTAAATTCACCTCTCATTATCCATTCCTGCATCAGATCCTGATCAACATGAGGTATTTATAGTAGTTTTCATAGGACCTCTTCTGGACTTCATAGGTTACTACTAGGCTAACTGCCCTTGTCGGCCATTTTAAGCCTAGCCAATTACCCCATCTGAGAATCAAACCCTGCACCTTGTGTCTATAAGGTAAACAACTTAACCATTAGGCTACCCTCCCAACCTAACTTGTAAATCTGTTTATGCCTTTTCCACATTTCTTGCCTTTTCATCTGATCCATCTCCTTATAGTCTTTCTTTTGTTTTCTGGCATATTCATTTGCTGCCCAATTTTTATCTATTTCTGGTTTGGTTTCCATTTCTGCTTGACAATTATATGCTTCTGCTAAACTAAACAGGGAAGTCATCTTAACTTTCATTATGTTTGGATCTGTTGAGGTCAGCAGATTTGTATGCAGTCATATGATTGCAGATCTATATATGTAATCAGTTTCGAGGTCCATACCTCCTTCAGTATGAGAAATATATAATCTTGGTATACACTGATTTTTATTGATCATTCAATAAACATGAAGGGCTGGATTTACGAAAGCTTGCACAGAGTTGTAGAGTAGTGTAAGACGTCAAACAAGCATTATGTCTGCCGTGCGATCCAGGAACAGCCGGCAGGGGCATGCAAGAGAGCTGCTAAAGCTACTCTTGCATGGACAGCATCATGGTATGCAAATTACCTCATTTGCTGCTGAAAGCTATGCAAATGAGGTAAATTTGCAATCCAGGAAACACTAACCTGTCCGTGGAAGATTAGTGTTATCTGCAGAAATGTACTCGTTGGTAACGGTGTACCATTTTGCAAATAGCTAAACGGAGCTATGACAGCTCCAAATAAAGGATGCATACAGTTGAGGAAGCATGCCAATGGTCAAATATAAGGCCATTGGCATTTATAAATGTTTAAAATGATTAAAATCTAACTTTTTTTCCCCCCGATCTCCGATGTTTAAGCATAGCACAGCACCGTGCAAACATGCGGTGCTTTAAAAACAAGAAAATAATTTAAAAATAGCCAAAAATAGGCATTTTCACTAAAAAGCTTATCCTGCCATGCAGGTGAATGGCAGGCTGAAGACAACATGGTCACTGAGTAGTGGTTGCTAAGGAGGGAAGCTCAGTGTGAGAGATTTAACCATGCATTAGTAGGCCATCCTATGCAAATGAGGATAAGGATAGTGAATCCCAATTTTCCCCAGCATGTGAGCCATGTCGCAAAAGTGTAAGTGTAGGAATAGGTGAGTAGTAGAGTAGAATATAGGTGACATCATGAGGGGGTATGTCAGAAAGGCTGTAAGCTAATTGGAGCACAGTGGCTTGTGTTTGCCCTGAGTTGCTCAGGATTGCAAGAGGCATGCCTGCAGTTGTCCTATTTGAAAACCTGAAACCAAAGGTGCAAACTGTTTAAAGATTGGAAATTTCTTACAAACATACACACAGCATGTGCGCACGTGTGTGCATGTATGCGCAGCACTGCCCCGGGTGGAAACAGAAAGGGAAAAGGAAGGAAAAGTAGTAGGAAGTTAACCAAGAAGAACTAGCAGAGCTGCCAGGTGAAATATATCAGAATCAGCCAATTACACAGGCAGCAGACTATCCCAGCCCAGCCCAGCCCAGCACTTTAAACTCTGCAAACAGCATTCCTCCCTGTTTTTTCCCCAAGAACTCTGCAACACTGCAGTATACAAAGAAGAAAAGCTTAAAAAGCTTAAGTCAGACAAAATGTTAGGGGCTGCTCTTGCTATCATAAGCCAACATGTGCAAGGTGCTGAGGGTGGTGATGTTGTGAATGCTGCTGAGCAACCCACAGTGAGGAGACGGAGAAGAGTGTACAGACCCAGGGTAACCTACCAGGGGCTACATGAGCTGGAGATAGTGGAGTGCTATAGGGTGGACAGAGACCTCCTGCAGCAAATAGTTGAGCTGTGCCAGCCACGCCTCACACACAGAACCAACAGAGGGGAACTCATCCCAGTGGATACCAAGGTATGTGTTGGCATAAGAATACTAGCTACAGGTACCTTCCAGAGTCCAACTGGTGATATGATGGGGATTTCACAGGCATCAGCATCCAGGGTACTCGACCAGTTCCTGGATGCCATGTCAACACATGTCAGTGACCACATATATTCCCCCAATTCCCATGAGGCATTGGCCAGCAATATGAGTCTTTTCCACCAAATAGCAGAATACCCTGAGGTAGTCAGTGCAATAGACTGCACGCACATATGCATCAAAGCACCACCCAGTGAACGGGGTAGGGTCTACATCAACCACGAGGGCTTCCCCTCCATCAACTGGCAGGTCATGTGCGATGTCCAGGGCATAATAATGAATGTGTGTGCTGGCTGCCCTGGAAGTTATCATGATTCCCACATCTGGCATCTGACACAGCTGTATCAGAGATTTGCCAATGGGGACATCCCTGATGGTCACCTAGTGGGGGATGCTGGATATGCACTGGAGCTGTGGCTGATAACACCCATCAGAAATGCACACACACCTGAACAAGAACTCCATAATGAGGCACACGCATAAACAAGAAACATAATTGAGCATGTGTTTGGGATGCTCAAATCATGGTTCTGGTGCCTGGACACATCTTGTAGAGCCTTGCAGTACTCACCAACTACATGTCCCCAAATTGTTATGGTATGTGCCATGCTACACAATATGACCCTGTGGAAACAGCTGCAGCAGGAACAGCATGGGGCAGGGCCAAACAGCCTCCCACCATTGCCAAGGCCTGCACAGTGTGACTTGGATGAGGAACAACCTGAGCCTGCCCCAGTAGGCAGAAGGAGGTGTGCCCAGTATGCCCTGGCCTTGGCAAAGAGGCAATGCATAGCACATACACTGAATCAGTAGGAACCCTGGAAATGACACCTCTCTCTGAATTGCACATACAGTAAAAGGGATGCGTAATTTGACACTACCTGTTTTCAAACATATATAGGGAGTGTACTATGCGCATCTGACATAGGCAGCCCTGCAGCACCACCTGAGGCATGAGTGCCCTATTTTAAGCAATATAAAGTACTGCTATGCACATTTTACCAGTATTGAGCATATTTAAATACAATTGCGCGTAGCTGTGCACTGCGCTAACCAGCGCAACGCCGTGCAACATTGGGCAAAGTTGGGCAATGTTGGGCAAAGTAGAGCAAAGTTGGACAAACACGCTCACACCTGCTTTACTGTTCCTTAACCAGTCAGGTCTGCCCAGCAGGAAAATAGAAAGCAGTGACAGTGCTCAAACTCAGGATACTGTGCACTATAGTCACAGTACTGATCCACTAAGCCATGACAGCATTTCACTGGCACAGACACAACTTAAGTCACTCACACATACCAGTTGGGGGGGGGGTCACATACCTAACAGTCACAGCCAGCAGGACAATTGTAGACAAACGCAAACACAAACAAATGCTGTATCATGCTCTCTGAAGAGGCATATGAGTAACCTCCCCCAAGGCCTATGCAGACAGATAACAGCAGGCCAGGCAGTGTGATGTGGGTTGGGTAGGCTATGAAGTCACAAACTAATATGCGTGTAATTGGAAGCTAAGGTCTGTAGTACAGTGGTATGCCTCAAGCCAGTATGATAGGCAACAGTACAGACTGAAATGGAGTACCTGACATAGCAGTGCAGGCCCAGCAAATGTGTATAAGTGTCAGGTGTACCCCTCATCCTATGTGCACCCACAGTAACAATCAGGTGTGCCCCCCCGGGTAGAAATGTACAAATAATAGCTGTCCCCCCTGTATGTAGAAACGTTGATAAGTCTATGCAAATTGACTCATGGAAGCCCTGCAGGCACAGCGTGCTTCCTGTCGATGTACAGCACAAAGGTGAGCCCTGAATTAAAAAACAACTTAATTTTTCACACACACGTAGTATATATGCCCATAGTGGGCATGCTCACACACTTAAATAAATTTAGCAAATTTCAGTCAGCAACATACTGAAAGGTCATATTGGGCATGCTCACACCCATAAACAAACTAAGCAAATGTCAGTCAACAACATACTGAAAGGTCATACTGGGCATGCTCACACACTTAGGCCATGTCTGAGTACAGCAGTGGGCCACACATATATGGCGGTTGCAGTTCTTACTCCAGACACTTGTCACCATTCACCAGTCCTGCCTTGCACACACAGTGATATGAAAACAGATCCATATAATATATTGGACCCCTGTCATAATCAAACTATGTACTACAAGTACTTAAGTTGTTCAAAGAAAGTGAAAATCCAAAGAAGATCAATAAATCTCCGATCAGTATCATCAAGAAACAATGAGCACTCCTAACATTATCCAAGCCATGTTCTGGTAAAAATATTGCCAAAGAGTCCACAGAGAGCCATGAAGCTTTCTTTCGCTATGCCATAAATATCAATGTAAACTCGTATATGTTCTGAATCAGTGCAAAATGTAAATGAATACATGCACATGACTAACATTGCCAACATCTTGTCAGACAGGTTCATACATATTTACCCCCCTCTCACTGACAAAAGGGCCCATTACCATACCTGGTGATTGTGAAAACCCAGAAATCACATATACAATGGTTAAACAGCTCTATCCAAACCTAAAAACATGGTGTCTATGGGATGACATGGTTTCCCTGACTGTGTCATATATGAACTCCAAAACAAACAAACCCTGCACCTGAACAGTCTGTTTGACTCACCCTCCGTACAGGTTATGCAACTGTTGAATGGGTTACAGCAATGTTTGGCACACTCCACAAGTGTTGGTGCACAACAAACCATGGGAACTGTTGCCTTATAAGCCTAATAAGCCTGATCTGCAAAGCCATGGAGTCCATCATTATGGAACTCATAAAAAGAGCTATTGGAAGCCTACAAACACCCAACCCTACCCATTTTGGTTTGGTCAGGGGGAGATCATGGTTCCTAAACCTGCTAGACAGTTTTCAAGGCAGTTACCCAGGACATACATCAATGAAATGAGCTACACGCGACCTACATAGACCTCGAAAATCCCTTTTCCATCATCCCACACACATGTCGTATCCACAAAATCTACAACCTGTGCATAAACACGTATGTCATCTGATGGATTGCCAACTGGGGCACAGATAGATTCCACAAGGTAAGAATTGTTATCTCCCTGTTGGACTGTAAGCTAGTAACAACTGCTGTCCCCCATGGCTCAGTCCTGGGACCCCTCCTGTCTGGTGTATACTTTTCAGAAATACAGTCAAACACATGAGGGCTATGGTTAGCAAAGTTTGTGGATGACTGTAAAAAGGTTGTCATAATTGATGTTTGGGACAACAGAGACATCCTTAAAAAGGGTCTCAGTCAGACAGATGTGGTGTCAAAATTATGGCCTCAAGCCACAGTCAAGCAAATACCACATAGGTGCCAACACCCTAAATATGGAAGTAATAATAACGGATCTATGGACACATGTGGATAGTCATCTCTACTTCCAGAAATACATTCACAAAGTGGTTAGAAAATCATGCTATGTGTTCCCACAAATTGCCAAGGTCTTTGCATGCAGGTCAAAGGAGGTTCCCTCTACTCATCAGTCATCAGACCCATCAGAGAGTATCACGGCACACTTGTGATGAATCTGACTAGGCACCTTCAGCAGCTGGAAAGACCACTGAAGTACCTCAATAAGAGGATTACTGGCCTCAAACAGTTGCCCCATGCAACAAGACTGAATTTAACTCAATCTGTACTATGTTGCATAGTGTCTACTCAGGCGATCTCTGCCCAACAGACAGGTCCATGTCCAATGCAGAACTGATGTACATGCGCTATCTTAAGTAAGCCCAAGCTCACTGTGCCACATGCTCTAGGGATATCATCATCACAACAATAAATAGAACATGTTGGAGAGATACATTACTAACTCACATACTTCCCTTGCTTTGGAACAGGCTCCCAACCTACATTAAGCTGAGTCCCTCACTGACACTCTTCCAGAGGACCCTTGTTGAGTGTACGTGAAACTGAACTGTCACACCATGGATCACTTCATCAGCTCTACTACACAGAGGCCTAGGGAACTAACCCCATGTGTGGTGATAGCTGCAAACTCTGGCCATACTAATATATGCCTTCAGTTAGATGACCTATTACCTACATATGTACCTATATATATATATATGTAGGGGGAACACAGTATAATAAGTCATAGAGGGATGGGCAGAGATGTGTGTAAGAGGGTGACCATGACAGGGAGCCATCCAGGACTGTCCCACCAGCACACATCCCAATGGCACAAAAAACATGAGGTATACATCTCACCCACTGTACATAACAGCCACCAGTATCTGTGAGCATTACAGTGTATGTGGTTCATGTGCCTGCTGTACAACATGACTGTACAATGAAGTACAAATCTACTATCTGTAGACATGTCCCTGTCACATAGGTTCATAGGTATGTAGTAGACTATCCTCACAAAGGCATATATTAGCCTAGGCAAGTTGTGCAGCTTTCACCACCCCATTGGGTAGTCTCCTAAGCCCTAGTTCTAATAGTTAGTATCCTAAGCCCCTTTCTAGTGGGGCTGCAGATGTGATGCCTGACGTGAATTGTCTGTTTCCCATCCACTCATAAAGGTTCCTATTGAAGAGTGTCAGCGAGGGGCTCTGTCTGATGTACATTGGGACTCTGTTCCACAGTAAGGCAAGTATCTGGGATGGTACTCTACCCCACCAGCATGTTGTATTCATTGTTGTGATGAGGTTCATATCCCTGGAGTGTGTAGTGTGGCTCAATTTTGTTATCCGTAGATGGAGCATGTTCAACAGTTATGTGTTGGACATGGCTCTGTATGTTAGGCAGAGTGTGTCTCTGAGTAGGCGGTATGCAATGGAGAACAGATTTAGTTTTACCAGATGTGTTGCATAACACAACTGTTTGAGGCCAGTAATCCTCTTGGTGAGGTACCTTTGTGGTCTCTACAGCTGCTGGATATGCTTAGTCGAGTACATCCAAAATGGTGTATTGTACTCAATGATGGGTCTGATGACTTAAGAGTAGAGGGCCACCACTACCTCTTTTGATCCTGATGCAAACCCTTTGTTGATTAGATGGGCCACATAGGAATCACTTTGGCAACATGGTTGTCAAAGGAAAGATGACTGTCTACTTGTCTCCCCAGATCCCTTATTACCTTGTCAGTTTTTAGGGGGTAACACCTATGTGGTAGTTTGTGGGTACTTTGTTTTCACTAAAGGGGATTACTATGCATTCTTCCACATTGAGCTTGAGGCATTGATTCTGATATCACACATCTGTCTCATAGAGTCCCTTCTGGAGAATATTGTGTCATCCCGGGAATCTATTATGGCAAACACTTTACAGTTTCCAGCAAACTTAGTCAACCACAACCCTCCTGTGTTGGCATGTACTTTTGAGAAGTCTATACCAAACATGATGGACCCCAGGACTGAACCCTGGGGGACACCCGTTGTTACCGGTGTAGAGTCTGACATGTAGCCAGCAACTCTTAATTTGTGGGATCTATCTGTGAGCCAGTTTGCAATCCATCTTGTGATGTATGGATTAATGCCCAGATTGGTGAGTTCATCTATGATACCTGACTGGGGAATGGTGTCAAAGGCCTTAGCAAGGTATAGCTAGGCTGTGTGGAGCTCATTTCAATCATCTGTAGCCCGGGTAACTGTCTCAAAGAAATCCACCCAGTTCAAGAGGCATGATCTGCATTTGACGAAGCCAAATTGGGTGTGCTCAACTGTATGAAGGTTCACAATGTCTTTATTGGTGACTTCCATTATGATTGGCTCCATTGCCTTGCAGATTAGACTCATCAGGCGCATAGAGCGTGAATGCCAAAGGTCTTTTGTGGCCCCACCCCTGTGGAGTGGGAATATGGTTACATATCCTGTAGAGAGGATGTAGAGAGAGGTGTAGGTATCCTTGATGAATATGGATACATCCCCACCATATGTGCTATGATCCAGGTTCTGATGCTGGAAGGTATGGAATGAGTAGTATCCTGGTAATGCTGGTGTGATCTCTGGTGCCTTGAACTAGGTTTCTGTTACTGCACAGATATCAGTATTCTTCATACTGAGAAGTTCCTTGAGTGTGTGCATTTGGAGGCTGAGACTTCTGGCAATGAGTAGCATTTAGCTCACTTTGTGGTTATTTGTGCTGGTTATGGGGTTTGGTTTGTCCTGATTGACCGGTGTTTCACACCTGAAGTCAACACCTCATTGGTCTGATCTGACCATAAGCTAATTACCCTACATATCCACATTCTGCCCCCACCCCCCATTAAGGAAACCATGTTAAAAAATTTCTCCAAAGCCTACTTCATGCTTCTTAAGAGAGAAGTGGTGAACTTCAGGACACCCATGCAGATGGACAATACAGTTATGACTACTGAATCCTACACAACTGCACTTTATAAGCACTTACATGTATGGATCGTGCTATCCCAAACATAACCAAGACGCTATCCTCCAAGAAAAGGAAGCCAATCTGGCGGTCCCCTGCCATAAACAAACTGCACAACAGAAGGAAGAAACTGTTGCAAAAGAGGGTAAAATCCCATGAGTGGAAGAGCTCCCTGGTCAGCCTCAGTAAGAAGCTGTGATCCCTGATAAAATCCTCCAAAGCTAGTTACGAAAACGAAATTCCCACTGATTCTAAAGACAACCACAAAGCATTCTATAGCTGTGTCAAGAATCTCAATGGCAGCATTCAGATCTGCTCTGAGTTACAGCACAATGGCACTAAATATACAGACCCAACTGATATTGCCAATGTCCTGGCAGATAGGATCAGTGCTAACTTTACCCCCCTCTCACCCATGAAAGATCCCATCTCTATACCGGAAGAATGCAAAGTTGCTGTCATCATGGCTGCACAGGTAAAAACCACTCTCCAAAGCCAGGAACACAGCATCCATGGGACTAGACAACATCCCAGGCTGTGTTCTACATGAACTACAGAACGAACTGGCACCACACCTAAGTACCATGTTCAATCATGGCCTCATCTCATGCTTTGTGCCTGCTGAATGGCGCACAGTGATGATTATCCCACTACACAAGGGGGGAGCCACCATGGACCCCAGGAACTAGTGCCCCATTAGCCTGATAAACCTCGTCTGCAAGGCCATGGAATGTATCATCATGGAACTTTATAAACAAAGACACTGGTAATCTCCAAACTCTGGACCACAACCAGTTCGGGTTTGTAAAAGGCAGATCATGTCTCCTAAACCTGATAGACTTTTTTGAAGCAGTCACCAAAGCTGTAGACAAGGGTAAGGTGGTTCACACAGCCTATTTAGATCTTGCTAAGGCTTTCAATGCCATCCCCACTCTGGAATTATAGATAAACTCACTAAACTAGGTATAAATCCCTATGTCACAAGATGGGTTGCCAACTGGCTCACTGACAGAACCCACGCTGTGAAAGTAGCAGATTCCAAATCTGACTTCAGACCAGTGACAAGTGAAGTACCACAGGGTTTAGTCCTGTGTCCTGTCCTGTTTGGTATCTACTTCCCTGAAGTACAGGCTAACACAGAAGGTCTTTGGCTAATCAAGTTCCCAGATGACTGCAAACTAGGAGCCATAATCGAAACTACTAACAATGTGGACATCCTACAAAAGGGCCTCACTGAGACAGATGCCTGGTGTCAAAGCCATGGCCTCAAGCTCAATGCCAGAAAGTGCATTTTCATCCCCTTTGGTAAAAACTCTGTACCCATGAACTACAACATAGGCAATAGTATACTTAATGCTGAAAGTGTGATAAGAGACCTTGGGACAGAGGTGGACAGTAGTCTCTCCTTTGATAATCACATCGCTACAGTAGTCAGGAAATCCTTCTATGTGGCACACCTCATCACAAAAGGTTTCTCATGCAGAAAAAAAGCGGTCATTGCTCCCCTCTACTCATCACTCATTAGATCCATTATAGAGTACAACGCCCCTTTTGGTATGTACCTCACAAGACATCTACAACAACTGGAAAGGCCTCAGATATACCTCACAAAGAGGATTACCGGCCTCAAATACATGCCCTACACAGACCATCTCAAAACACTCCAGCTTTACTCTGTCGCATATCGCCTACTCAGAGGTGATCTCCACCTTACATACAAAGCTATGTCAAACACAGAGCTGTTGGACATGCTCCACTTAAAGAAATCCCAATACCTCTGAGCTACGGCCCCAAAACCCAGACCAAAATACAAAAGGAGGAGTGTATCCATTTTCATAAAGGATACCCACACCTCCAGGTTAGTGGCACAGCACGAGGCCTCGGAGGCCATCCAAGTGCAACTAACAGTGGGCAAAGCTGCTTATCAGATCATAGCCTGCTACAGATCACCTACCTTGTCTCAGGACCCTCACTCAGCATTCCTGAAAACACTGGAAAATATAAAGGTCCTACCAAACACCATGATATTAGGAGATTTCAACTACCCAAACATTGACTGGGAGAATTACTCAAGTACAAACTCCTTTGCCCAATGCTTTCTAGAGTTTATAAACTCTAACATCCTGGAATAGCTGGTCACCATGCCCACTAGAGGTGACAACATACTGGACCTGATCATCACCAACATGGGGGATCAGTGTTCCACATCAGAGGTAAACCCCTTGCTGGTAAGATCAGATCATAAAGTAATCACACTGGACGTTCACATCACGAACCCACCCCCAGTCAAGGAAACCACTGTGAAAAACTTTTCAAAAGCAAACTTCACACTTCTCAAGACCAAAGTGGAAAGTTTCAAAGCTCCCTTGCTACAGGATAATGCTATTCAATCTGAAGAATCATTTACAAGTGCATTCTATGAGCATCTACAGGGATGCATGGATAGAGCCATCCCAAGTAAAACCAAGACTCACTCCTCCAAAAAGAGGAAACCAGTCTGGTGGTCCCTGGCCATAAATAAGCTATACAACAGAAGGAGGAAACTACTACATGATAGAGCAAAATTCCAAAATGAAAAGGCATCACTGATCATTATTAGCAAGAAAATACGATTGCCCATAAAATCATCCAAGGCCAGTTTCTAAAGAAAAATTGCCAAGGAATCTAAAGGTAACCACAAAGCCTTCTTTAGCTATATCAAAAATTTAGGTGGCAACTTACAGATATGCTCTGAGCTACTGCAAAATCGCAAAAAATACACTGAACCAACTGACATTGCCAACATCCTGGTGGACAAGTTCAGTGCAAACTTCACCCCTCCAGCCCCAAAAGAGCCCATATCCATCCCAGAAGAATGCAGAGCCCCAGACATCATGGACATGCAGGTAAAAACAGCCCTCTCCAAAGCTAAGAACACAGCATCAATGGTGGATGGTGTTCCAGGCTGCGTCTTACACAAGCTCCAAAAGGAACTAAACCCTCACCTAAATTCACTGTTCAGACTCAGCCTTACCACAGGCCATGTACCCAAAGAATGGCGTACAGCAACAGTCATCCCGCTCCACAAAGGTGGTGCCACAACAGAACCTGGGAACTATTGTCCTATAAGCCTAACCAGCCTAGTCTGCAAAGCTATAAAGCGAATTATCATGGAATTCATAAACAGAGACATTGGGAACCTCCAGACACTGGACTCTACCCAATTCGGCTTTGCTAAATGCAGATCCCGCCTCCTAAACCTAGTTGACATCTTTGAAACAGTTACCAAGGCCATAGATGAAGGGAAAGTAGTCCACACAGCCTACCTGGACCTTGCTAAGGCCTTCAACACCATTCCCCACTCTGGCATCATAGACAAGCTTACCAGCTTGAACATTAACCCCTATGTCACGAGATGGGTGGCCAACTGGCTCATGGATAGAACACACATGGTCAGAGTTGCGGGTGCCATGTCTGACTCTAAACCAGTCACAAGTGGCATTCCACAGGGCTCGGTCCTGGGACACCTCCTGTTCAGTATATACTTCTCTGCAGTACAGGGAAGCATGGGAGGACTATGGCTGACCAAGTTAGCAGATGACTGCAAACTGTGGGCATAATTGACTCTCTGGCTGACACAGACATCCTCCAGAAGGGTCTTACAGAGACAGATACCTGGTGTCAAAACCATGGCCTCAAGCTGAATGCCAAAAAATGCATAGTCATCCCCTTTGGAAAAAACAAAGTGCCCACAAATTACCACATAGGTGGTAATCCAGTAGGTATGGAAAATGTAATTAGGGACCTGGGGACCCAGGTAGATAGTAACTTCTCTTTTGATAGTCACATTGCCAAAGTGGTTAGAAATTCCTTCTATGTAGCCCACCTAATCACGAAAGGATTCACCTCTAGATCAAGAGAGGTCATTGTGCCCCTCTACTCATCAGTCATTAAGCCCATAATAAAGTACAATGCACCATTTGGTATGTACCTTAATTGGCACATGCAACAGCTGGAAAGAACTCAGAAGTACCTCACCAAGAGGATCATGGACCTCAAAGAGATGCCCTATACAGCGCGACTTAAGAAACTCCAGCTCTACTCGGTTGCTTACTGCCTGCTCCGAGGTGATCTATGCCTGACGTATAAGGCCATGTCATACCCAGAATTAATGGACATGCTCCACCTCAGGAAAACCAAATCTCTTAGAGCTACATGCTCCAGTGAATTAAACCTCAGCACAGCAATAAACAGGACATGCTGAAGGGATAGATTCCTGTCCCAGAGACTTTCCTCGCTCTGGAATAGAATCCCAGTTTATGTTAGGCAGAGCCCCTCACTGAATCTCTTCAAGAGGAATCTTGACGAGTGGATGGTAAATCATAAATTTACCCCTGTGATCACTTCAGTGGCCCTGCTAGACAGAGGCCCAGGAGACTAATTTAAAGGGAGGCGAAAGCCAACACATTCTGGCTAGGCTTATAAATGCCCTTGGGCAGATAGTCTAGTACCTACCTATGAACCTATGAACCTACACACTCTAGGGACCTAAACCTTGTCACCACAATAAACAGAACATGCCGGAGGGACAGATTCCTGTCCCAGAGACTTCCCATACTCCGGAATAAACTACATATCTATATCAAACAAAGCTCATTAGCACTCTTAAAGAAAAATCTTGATGATTGGATGGGAAATAGGAAATTCACCCTGGAGATCACTTCTGTGTCTCTCCTCAACAGTGGCACAGGAAAATACATTTTTTGGGTGGCAAACGCCAGGGTACCTTTTTGGCTGGGCTTGTATCGGCCCCAGGGCCAATAGCCTAGTACCTACCTATGAACCTATGAACCTTTGAGCCTTGCCTAAAAAAGGTAATATGGGGACAGCAAGAGCCTTGGCCAGTATTCAGAAGCATAGGGCCGACAGGTGCAAACCATCTGTAGCGAGGCAACGAGGTTTGTCTATCATGTCATCACAGGCAGACAGAGACTGGATCCCCTTTGAATGACACCAGAAGCTCAGCCAATTCTTGAAGTTTATCGTCTTTCTGTTATATTGCAGTATCATGTAGGTGAAGGTAAGATGCTACTCAAGGTCAGGGTCATACCAGCCTGGGCTACATGATCATAGAGCTAATATATATCTCTTTTCATGTTGTCCTGGGAGGTATGTCTCAGATCATTCACACTGACATCTACAAAGAACACGTCATATATGTACCTGTTCTGGAGTGATGTAAGTGCTTGTTTTATGTGGCTGATCATAGCACCTGACAGACAACTGACAGTAACCTTTCCCTTGTCCAGACGGGTGAGTGGAACATCTATGTGCCTGACTATGAGGTCACCTATTACTAGTGTGTTGGGTATGTTGTTTTGCCTTAGGGCCTGTTGTGAGGCACACTGCTTTGGTGTATTATGTGTTTTCTGGCGTGTGCTTGGAGGTGCATGTTGCTTGCTTGTCTGCTTGGGAGGACACTCTCTCTTTTTCAGATTAATATTTGTATTCTCCGAGTATGGTAATGTGTATTTATGTGTGTGTTTTGCTGGTGCTTATATTGTAGGTCTATGTGAGACAGTTGGTTTTGTGGTTGTATGACCTTACTCCTCCTGACTGTATTGTCCAGTATTGGGTTGACAGATCTTAGCCACCGGTTTGACCCTGTGTGTGCCAGCATGTGGTGCATCAACCCATATATGATATGGCCATGGCCTATGCATACAATACACTCACAATACACCTAGTATGATAAGCCTGCTGAGGTTAGCAAATGTGAAAAAACCTTTGGGCAAACTGTCAGCAAGTAATGTCTGTATTGCACCCTGTAACTCCATATTGCTTGCTGAAGTGTAAAGACGTACTTAGTTTCGATTAAGAACTCCGCACTTGCCAACTGTGTGTGTGTGTGTGTGTGTGTGTGTGTGTGTGTGTGTGTGTGTGTGTGTGTGTGTGTGTGTGTGTTTGTGCGTGTGTGACTCTGTCTCTCCCTGGGGAGAGAGCAACCTTTTTGGAGACTACTCACACCCCTTAAAAGTGGTATACTCATCTTTGTCAAGTCTGATGATGTCACCATCCCACAAATATACCTGTGGACAGACGAAATCCCAATAATGAGTATAGTGCATTGTGTAAATGCGTACTGCTGTAATATCATAATGTAGTTAGGTAGGGGTTCTTATCCTGCACTTCCAACTGTGTGTGTGTCTCCCTGGGGAGAAGCAGCCTTTTTGGAGACGACTCACACCCCTTAAAAGTGGTATACTCATCTTTGTCAAGTCTGATGATGTCAACATCCTACAAATATACCTGTGGAAAAGTGACATCCCAATAATGAGTATAGTGTGTCATGTAAATGTGTATTGCTGTAATATCATAATGTAGTTAGATAGGGGGTTGAATCATGCATTTGCCAACTGTGTGTGTGTGTGTCTCCCTGGGGATGAGCAACCTTTTTGGAGAATACTCACACCCCTTAAAAGTGGTATACTCATCTTTGACAAGTCTGATGTCATCATCCTACAAATATACCTGTGGAAAGGTGAACTCCCATTAATGTGTATAGCGCGTTGTATAAATGCATGCTGCTGTAGTATCATAATGTACTTAGGAAGGAGTTTGAATCTTGCACTTGCTGACAGTGTGTGACATCGTTGGTCAATGTGAAGTGGGTTTTGATTTTTCTAGTGTATGACATCACAATGACAACTGTATGTGCATTACACATGTAAGGTAGCTGTGGGGCAAATCCATATACATACATGTGACCTCAATTATTTCATAGGTGGGTACACTGCTTTCTCCATGAACGCATTTGTTATCTTTGCTAGAGCGTGCTGGCGCTTTCCAGACCTTAGGTCACTTCTGTATGCTTGTGACAAGCTTAGCCACTGCAGTGATCCCTGGGCTATGTCTTCTGTTTCACATCCACTCATCACGGTTTCTATTGAAGAGTGTGAGTGAGGGTTTATGCTTGAGGTATATTTGAAACCAGTCCCAAAGCAAGCAAAGTCTGGCAAAGATGACTAATCATTATAGGTGTGCAACAACCTCTGTGGATCTGCATGCAAACCCTTTATTGCTTATGTGCTCCACAGAGGGATTTCTAAAACCCTTTGGTAATGTGATTATCAAAGGAGAGATGACTAAACACATGGCTCTATGTATACATTAGTACCTGTTCCATATTTTGGGGGCTACTACCTATGTGGTACTCTGGGGATACTTTGTTTTATAAAAGTGGATAACTATACTTTCTTTGGCTTATAGCTTTACAGCATGAGTTTGACACCAGGTACCTGTCCCTGTGATACCCTTTTGGAGGATGTGTGTGTCATCTGGAGAATAAAGTATAGCCCACAGCATGCATTTTCATCAAATGTGGGCAGACATATCCCTACTGTGTTTGCTTGTACCTAAAAAGCTATATGCCAAACAGGAGTGGTCCCAGGACTGAGTGCAGGTAAATACCACTTGTTACTGGCATAGAATAGTACATGGAGGCTGCAAATGTTACTGTATGTCCTACATCTGTGTGTCAGTTGTCAATCCATCATCTAACAATCGTTTATGGTCAGTCTGTTGAGGTTATGTATAATACCAGAATATAGGATGGGTATGAATTGCTGGTGAGCTATAGCTTGGCTGTGTAGATCTCCCCTCCCTCACCTATAGCCTTGTTAACTGGCTTGAGGTCTACTAGGTGTAGGAGCCATGATCTGGCCTTTAGAAAACCTAAGTGGGTATGGTGCAGTGCTTGCAGGTTCATAATGTCTCTGTTAATGAGTTCCATAATGCTGTGCTCCATAGCCTTCCAGATAACATTTGTCTGGCTTATAGGGTGAGAGTGTCCAGGATATGTTGTAGTTCTACCCTTAATCAATTTATGTTAACATTTGCACTGAGTGTGACAAGGGTGGACAGGTTTAGGAATAAGTATATTAGAGGGTCAGGCCAAGTTTGAAGGTTAGTAGACCAAGCCAGATAGGCAGGATTAAGTTGGTTTGTACATGTGCTGAGGAGGGATGCAGAGTATATTGTGAAATAGATGCTAAGGATGAAGCCGCCAGGTAACAGGAAAAGAGGAATGCCTAAGATTAGGTTTATGGCTGTGCTGAGAGAAGACATGCAGGTGAATGGTGTGACAGCGCAAGATGCAGAGGGCAGGAAGAAATGGAAACAGATGATCTACTGTGGCGACCCCTAATGGGAGCATCCAAAAGGAGAAGAAGAAGAAGATGTAGCTCAACCCTTGTGGACTGTGAACACCATTACCATGTGTCATTCCACAAGTATATAATCTGTATAGATGCTGCATCTGGACAGAGTGTTTAGGTGAGTGGTGACTTCATATGTCAGCTTGTATATGACGCAGCCAGGGACACTGTCCAGTACCATTGCCACTGTGGTTTGGACTTTGGTAAAGAGATGTTTTAACTAGAGTGTATATGAATCATCAGGTTTTACATTCTTCAGGTCTGGAAATGTGGCCCTTGTGTAATGACAGGGTGGTGAAATCCACATTCAAACTGTCTGACAAGAAATTGGTAATGTCAGTCAGATAAGTGTATTTTGTGATTATTTACATTAACTGTGACCCGATCTGAGATTTCCCCTGTAGATTATAAACAACACTAAAGAAAGCTTTAGTGTTGTCTTTGGAATCCTTGCCATTTTGTACTTTGAAGTTTGCCTTGTATGTTTATTGAGGGATTGTATTTTCCCAATGGTACTGACCAGAGAGGCTATCCCTTCTTGGTATGTAACTCTTTTTTGGTACAAATTCACACCTTCTATTTTATATTTAGTTTATGGCAGGGGTCCATGAGACTAATGCACTTTTACTGTATAAGTGAGAATTTATTGTGTTTGTGATAGCACGGTCCATGCAACCTTGTAGGTGAACAGTGTGCATTACTAAAGGATTATGCAGCTGGGACAGTGTTAACCTTAGTAATGCAAACCAATGACAGATAGCAACAACAGCATCACCCACAGCACAGTGTCAACCCATGTC
Organism: Protopterus annectens; assembly: GCF_019279795.1. Lineage (NCBI taxonomy): Eukaryota > Metazoa > Chordata > Ceratodontiformes > Protopteridae > Protopterus > Protopterus annectens. The sequence continues at coordinate 830,449,934 of NC_056730.1, read as the reverse complement.
ATACACACACATGCATACTTAAGTTCCAAAATGTGTGTAGTACAATGCATCCTGGCCACCAATAGAAACTATGGAGTGTTAACACTGGCCAATACAGGGCATGTCACCCTGCCCATGTGTTCAATATGCATGTACATGCAGACAGTGCACCTCCACCATGTTTGGACACCTGCAATCCTGTGTTGCACACATACCACACTTACTGTCCACTGTATAACGCATGCTGACACAACTACACACATCAGCCAAGTGGCACATCGGCAAACAAAACACAATTGGAATAAACACTGGTGAAAACAATACAACATTACTAATTACAGATTTAATGCATCATGCCTGTTCAGCTACACCTTCAAGGATATCATTACACTTTACTGCTAACAACATGCTACACATCCAACCATTGCTATACTTTATTAAAGTCACCCTGTGCATCAGCACCATGTTAGCATGTACCTGCATCAATTTTACAGATGACAGGAGGTGGCACAGTTTTCATCATATGCACAGGGTGTATTGTTATTTTGCCAGAGGCCTACACTGAGCCATACAATCGACATGTGTGTGTGAGTGTGTGTGTGAGGGTCATGAGTACTGTTATGGGCCAATGTTGATGTAATGTGTGGGAGTATGTGTTTGCCCTAGGTTTCTGGTTTATGTGTGTGTGTGTCTGCATGCACACAGTTCCACCATGTGGCTGCCATATTTGGGGATTTGTGAGACAGCTACAGACTGTACCTGGCAGGCTTTACAGATCACCATCTCTGGCCATGGATACGGAATCTGTGCCTGGCAGGGGTGCTACAGACAGTATAAGGTACTAATCCAGATTGGGTACTATCCAAAGAGGTAGACATATGTCCACTGGATCCAGGTCCCTGCTGGGACTGGCCAGAGCCACATGCACGTGGTCTGCTAGGACGGTCTATGGACAGCCCCCCCAACATTGCTGGGGCTGGTACTGGAACTACGGGAGTGGCTGTGACTTGCTGGATGTCCATGGTGACCTCCAGCTGATGATGTTGCTGGCATACATCCACGTCGACATCTCAACCATCCCGCACTGTCCTGACACATGGACATGACACTGTGGAGGACATCCAATGTCTCACCCCAATGTCTATCAATGACCTCAGTGTAGTTACATATGGCACCTGCTAGGTCACGGATACTGTCATTTACAGAGGTGTTATGAGCCCTTTGTTCCCTTAGTCCCTGTCTGGTGTACCGCTCCATTCGTGTCTGTGCCTCCATGACAGCCTGGAACATGTGTGTGGTAGAAAGAGGTGTGGCACATCTACCAGGGGCATGATGACCAGCAGTGCTCTGATGAGAACCCCTGGGCATCTGCCTATGTGGTACCATTCCAGACATCTGCCTATGGCTGCTGTGTCCTGATACATGTTCCATAGATACCACACTGTCCTGGCCAGTGCCAACCGTACACTGTCCCTCAGCTAAGGGCAATGGTGATGATGGATGTACAGGCAGTATGACTGTGTGCATGGATGGGGTGGAAACTTGTGTACTGTCAATTGGTGGTCCAACAACAGACCCTGACAAACCTGCCTGTGCCTCAACACACCTATACTCATCATCACTGTCTGTCTCAGTGAAATCAGGTTCCCTGCTGTACTGAATCAGCCCCATCTTGGCACCTGTGAGAGGAAAGCAGGAAACACACTTTAAGACCTGAACATGACTTCAGACCACATGCGCACATGCACACATGCACACATGCGCACATGCACACATGTGCACATGCGCACACACACACACACAAAAATACACTCCTCCCTAAAGCAGACACACACAACACCAGCAATCTCAGAACATACACAATAGCAGGTGATGGTGGGGTACAGCATCACAATCAAAACAGTTATATCACACATGTCAGCATGCAGGACATGTGTTGATCAACAGCATGCAATGCAAGTGTAGACAGTCCTTGTTATTAACAGTATACATGGCTTTGATGCATGTGTTTTGTTATTAGGTGATGGGCCTCCCCCTGGAACACAATGCATACATGAACACAACATTGCTGTTCAAGTATTCATAACCCTGTAATGTACTGTGCACCATGACTCACAGGTGTACATACCATTGCTGGATATGTATCTGTGTGTCAGATAGCCATCCAATGCTGATTACAGCCTCTGTGTCTTTAGCAAATAATTGTGGACACATTTTTAGCACATGCATGATGAGCATTCACACAACATCATCAGTGGTGCATGGATAATTGATGGAATACCATTCAGCCACATACCCAATGTACGGTACTTATGGTGAGTGTAGATCATATTGTGAACATGCCAGTCTCATCCATGACATGGCATACTAAAACACAACTGCATATTTAAACACTACACATACCCAATGTGTGTCATATGACCTGTCTCAATAGCATATGAAGACATATATGTGTCAGTTGTGCAAATGGTGATTGGTATGCATATTGTTTAGAGGTGCATATGTGTGCACACATGCAACATTAAGGTGTATAGCAATGACAGCTATGTGTAGTACTGTGGTTACAATAACTGGATAGGGTATAGTACCATAGGCCATCATCATGAAGCATCATGTGGTCACTCAAGGCTACAAATGTTATCCAAACCAGCATTAATCATGCTGTGCCGGAACTGTACTTCCTTGTCTACATTCACCATTTCACAACCAGTTGTTATCTGAGTTTGTAAGGAGGCCAATAAGGAGCATTCCCTGACATGAATGTGTAGTGTGTTGCAGAGTGTTTAAATGCCCCATGATAGGCCTCTACACCTCAGGTATATTATGTGTAATGTGTGGATGAGATTTTGGATACTGGAGTGTGTCTTTACAGAGGGTTTGGGAATCCTTTATGTGTAGCACGTTAAAATGCTCTGTGTATGACATAGACATGTATATTATGTGCATGTTGAGTATCAACTGTGCCTATCCAATGGTCACTACAGTCTAGCCACATTTGTTTGAGATGGTCTGGGTATTGCATGTGTTTGAGGCAGCTAATCACATTAGTGAGATGTGCGTGCTCTTACACCAAACATGCACAGCATGCATTGTGGGTAGGTGTGTTGCATGTGTACATGGCCTACACCTTAACTATGACATGCACTTTTTATTTACAATAATACATGTAGAACATACTCACCAGCATCTGTCTGCTGCCTTGATGTCACCTCAGAGGGACCTACATAGAGATGAGATAGTTTTCAGTGGCCACAACTGTGACATTGCTACTGTGTGTTTGCAATCTTACAGTACAACAACAGTTTACATTCACAGGGCTACAAATTATGTTCCAAATGATCAGTATTGCACAACAACAGTCTCCACATCTTTGAATGACACACTGCACATCTCACATATGCATGATCTACCAATACAGATAACAGTAGTCTACAGATATGCTATGTTGCCTGCATGCTCAATGTGTGCTTGCTGGGTGGCTCCAACCTCCATCATGGTGTATATCTGCTGCTGTTGTTGATGGGCAGGTGACACCAGGCTCAGGAGCAGCTCCTCCACTCTGGTGGGGGGGATGGATATTAACACCACTTCCTGTTGCAAGCTGTTGTCTATGCACATCAGCAGCACGCTGACGGACATGTCTGAGAAGATCACTGCAGTGGTGGCGTACCTGCTCATATGTCCAGTTATGCAGGCCTACCTCATTTACCCTGCAGACAACATCTTGCCACATTGAAGTACGCTCCTGCTTGTACTGGCTGGCTCGTGAGAACATGAGACGGTAGTGCTGAATCATACTGCTAGTAATGATATCATCTTCAGCACTACTGTAACTGGGATTCCTGTGATGGGCCATGATCACTGGAAGACATAAATACAAAAATATGTCTGAGCAAGTCATATGGCACATTTAACATTATACAGTACAGATATCACTGAACTGCCATACATAGCAATCTATAAGCTAACCGAGAGTGAAACACTGTAACTGCCACTTATCACTGCTCACCCCACAACTGCTTGAATGTGCCTTGCTCACTCTCTATCTAATGAACCATGTTCTGCACAGCAACAAAATAAAATCACTATATAAGACTATACAAGAGGACCTGGCACAATGTATGCTACACGATGCACCACCTAGCCACAGCAGATATACATCAAGCTGATGTGTAAAGAAATATATCATCCATCACAATCAGTGTAAGGTCCAGTAAATGTATTACTATTATACCACACAACTTGTTAATGGCAAACCCGTGGCCAAAATATTTGCCCACTTGGTAATATAGGTTGCATACTGCTGTAGTACACTATGAATGTTGCTAGATATGCAGTTATATGTTTTACCACACATATGTCAAAGGACATGTTACAGACATACCCACACACACTCATCAAACATAATTACAGGACACAATGGTATGACAACCCAGATAAACTTTCAGTGTGTACAATACAGTACTATCAGTACTTACACAACCTTAATCTTTAGAAATGTAATCTGTGATGAATACAGGGACCGCACAAAACAGTGGATGCAAGCAATGTGGATATACACCATACTTTGCTGTACAGGCCCAGAGCTTCATGTAGTACTACAGTGCAGACAGGATTTGGATTCAACATCAGTACTAATCAATAATCATAGCTGTAGTGCTTTAGTCTCCAATGACACACCCTAGTTAATACCAAGGGACTTAATCACACTGTATGCAATAGCACTTATTCTGCCTAGCAACAGAATACACAGCTTTTGCTAGGATCAAAGCAAGGATGAATAATACCATGACATAAACAGTTTACCAGTAAGCTATCCCACAGATACATATATTTAATGTATTCATAAATATATTGACCATCACAGTCAGTCAACAGTACAGAGAATCTATTGCAACAAGTAGATGCAAGTGTGTATGAGTATATATAATTATATATATATATATATATATATATATATATATATATATATATATATATATATATATATATATATATATATACACATCCATTGGTCTACATATACATATATATGTAGGCACATATACATTTCACCTTTCATAGTGAGAATATCAATTATACAAAGGATGTAAGGTGTACAGTAATGTAATAAAATCGCACAGTCTTGGGATAAATGCATTGAAGGTGTTCACAGCCCAGGTAGCTTTAGCAGGCCTTACTGGCTTCAACATTGTAAACTGAACAAACCACCCACAGTGTTTAACCACCACATGTCATATACCAGCACTGTATGCTGTCTTGTTTGTCACACACTGAAACCTACATACAAATATGCGCATACTAAACTTCACCAACATATATATCTCCACCCTTCACAAACAGTTGCAATATGTCCCCTGGTCTATGCACTTATACAGATGTGAATATATATGACACATATATATTTCTCTGTAAGTGTGTGGCATACACACACAAGGTCCACACTCTTGTAAATCCCTGGACCTCACAGCTGAACTGTTGGGCCTTGCTGCAACAGAAACAGGTGTCACATAGGAACACGCACTAACATTAGGGGGGTATATATGGCTACAGATGCTAGATAAGCATACTAGACTGCTACAGCAGTTGCCATTGCTAAGCTACACTTTAATATGACTATCATACATGTGTTGTTCTGTCGCACCCATGTTTATATAATGTCAGCGCTAATCCCCCCAACAGCCATTGGCCACACTACTGTACAGAACACAGATAACATGGATCAGATCTTTGACATTTAATGCTGAGCTACACATTTCACAGGTATGTCCCACTGCCCACAGGTACACATAGCATTGTCCATAGCAGTAGTAAAGCAGAACATCTGTGCATAAAGAAGTACTGCTGCCACATATGAATGGTATACATTATGTAGACTATTCTTCAATAACATCTATTACATGCCAGTATATACATATGTGTCTCATACCTTTCCTTTGTATGATTTGGTATTATTTCTTTTTCTTTTTCTTTTTTTCTGTCTCTCTCTCTCTCTCTCTCTCTGTCTCTCTCTCTCTCTCTCTCTCTCTCTCTGTCAGTCTCTGCAATAGAGTGATTGAGTTTGTTGGCAGAGATTGCAGCCTGCTTTTGTAGGAATTTGCACATGAGCATGTGATGGCCTCTGCACCAATTAGTGGCTACCATTTTCTAATTGCATGCAGCCTGCTGTGTAGTAATTGCAGTAATCACTGTCATAGCAACCCAGTACTATAAATTGCTAACTCATGTAGGCATGGCCCTTTCAGCTTTCCAAGATGGAGATCATCCTTGTTTGCTGTGGACATCATTGTTTAAGATGGAAAGTTGGTATCGTTCTTATATCAGAAGCTAGGGGTGTAGCCAGAGATTTACATTTTGTACTCGGACCTAATGTTGCTGCTTCCAGTACCCACTTGTCAGTGTAAAATTTACTCACCCCTCAAAATGCTACCCCAAGATACTTTCTTTTCAACTGTTACAATTAACTGCCATACAAAGCTAGTTATTGAGATGTATTCCTTTGGCACAAGAATTGTTTGTGAACTGCTATACTGTGAATATTCATGTATTCAGTTCTAAACAGTTTGTGCTTTTTTAGTGTTGACATTAGCACAAGCTGCTCAGAAAAACTGGACACATTTCAGTACTGTGAGTATGCTTACCTACATCCTTGGTAGACCCTGCACACACAGGTATATTCTACATTTGGGTAGGGTTGCAGAAGTACAGAGAGCGTAAGTAGTATTGTGTGGATTTTATCTTGCTGGACTTACAGGGTTGCTGTGTATGTGTTAGTTTATCAAGGCAAGCATTCTGTCTGCGTAACTCCCAACTGTGGACCTATCCACATGATAGCCAGAGAATAGCCTGTTATTTTTTGTCTGTGCACCACACAGGTCTTTTCAGCAATAAAGCAGTGGAATTCTTACAATTGGTTGCTACCAGTACATGACTACATCCATTTGTATTTCAGTGTTGTATTCCTACCTAAGGATATACTTCTGAAACTCCTTCCAAAGCTATTTGAACAGTGTGGAACAGCAGAAAGGCTGATATGCCTCTGTGTTTCTGCCTCTGCCAGACCTCTCAACTACTCAGGTACATATTTGAACAGATTCAGGGAAAAGTAAAGAAAAAGTCAGGGACAGTCAGGGACACCTTTAAAATATTAGTGCCATTAAGTTGAGACATTGAGAGAATCAGAGCCAATGAATTAATACACATTTTCTGAAGTAAAAGATGTGTCTAACTCTTAATTATTGTCATTATTCATTAAGTGTAATTCACCACCTTTCTGGCCAAAGTCAGTATTTTTCAGAGGGATTCAGAGGAACAGAGCTAAAATTTGTTTCAAAATCAGGGACATCCCTAAAAATTAGGGACAGTTGGGAGGTATAGTCTCTGCCTTAAACAGATATGCCAGTGTTTGTCCTGCTGTGATACTGTGTGGGGTTGTAAAGTGATGATGTAACATTATTTCCTGCTAGAATGGCTGCTTCTCTTATCACAGTCATGTAATGTAATCCCTGATACATGATATAATTATTTAAGCACCAACTTGATATATATCTCCTGTGGCTTAGTGATACTTCATGTTGTGTGGTGTGTGCAAGGTTTGGGGTTCGAGACTTCCAGAGGTGTTTTATTTTGCTCATGAGGAGAACAAGGGCCCTCACATACAGAGTGACTAAGGCACTTTTAAGCAGTTTTAAGAGGGTTTGAATGGCTTTGCATGGGTTTGCGCATTGCTGCACATTGCTTAGCCAAGCACAAACAAGTGCATACTCGTGCAAACCCGCTCACTACTGCTTAATAGTGCTTACTCCTGCTAACCCCCGCGCTCATTTCTTTGAAAGAAAAGAAAAATAGGGAGATAGGAAAGTGGTGAAAAGGGGGCACAAAGAGGGAAAGACAGTATGGAAAATAGCTCGGGATGTGCAGGACGGGTGTAGGGAAGGTCCATAGCTGCCCATTTCTTCAACAGCAACAGCTGTGCATATGCAATAAATTTGGAGGTAGATATGAAACCTTCAACCCCTGAGAGGTGGGTGAGGACAACATAGTATGTTGTAATGCCAATTAAATAACATTTCATGTGTCCAGTGGACATGTGTGTAAAATGGGCAGCTATGTATGGGGTGTAATTTTTTTTTTGGGAGCAGATTGCCCTTTTTTTATTCAGGTGAGAGTGGAATGTGGGGTAGGGGAAGTAGGTATATTTGGGGAAGTAGGTTGTAGAGATAAACAGACAAGATAAACAAGATGCACACAGGGGCAGTATATGACACATGTGGTGGGTGAACACCTTTGACGGGGAGGGATGTTTGGAAATCGCAAGCCTAAGAGCCCCCAGATGGAAACAGTGGGACTGAGGTCCCCACCCATGAGCAGTCACCACTGCACCTTCACGGCTCAGAGGGTGGCTATGCTGGGGACTGTGTAGGAGGGGCAAGCTGACCCGGGAGTTGCACCACTTGGGCCTCAAGCTGGCATAGATGTTCTGCAACAGAACGTTCAGTCTCTCTATGCACCACAGCCTGGACCATTCGAAAGGTGATAGGTGGCCCTCCTCTGCCCACGCTTGCATGGGGGGGGGCCGAGCCCCATCCCCTGCAGTGCTTCCACCTGAAGGTGGCACAGGGAAAATGGAGGAGGAGGTCCTAGGCTGGGCACCAGATCTGCTGGTGCCAGGTGCCATGGCCAGCTGAGGTGGGACAGGTGGGTCCGCTGGGACCGGCTTTCCCATACAAACTATGTTTTGGAGAGATTAATAAAGATATGGGTTAGTAACAGTCAACAGCATTCCCAATTAGTTATAACAGCATGCAGCAGTATTCCCATTAACCAAACACACCAGATTTTCAACAGTTGAAAAGCAAGCATAACACATGCATATATAGAATAATAGTGGACATTACAACAGCATGCAGGTTGAATTGATGGCAACAGACCACCAATATTCTGGTATTTTAACAGAATACATGCTTAGAAATCAATGCAAATATTTATAAACCAATAGGACACATGCCCCAACAAATGTTTTGAGATTAGACATACCGATTGAGGTGTGGAATTGCATTTTTATGCACATACAGTAGGGTGGAAAAAGATAGCTCAATTAACAACTTATATATCCTTCTAGTTTTCACTACATTCCTATTAACTGAAGTTATATGTTCCTTACATGTATTATTACACTACCCAATGTCCTTATATTGTGCAATTGGATTTTGCTAGATCATTATATTCATGAGCTGTATCTTACATACAAACTGTTTAAGATGCAGATGTTACTGCAACACAGCTCTGCTTTCATATAATTATCTAGATATGTTCAGGTGAAAGTATCAGTTATATGTTAACTGCTCCCTACATTTCTGGCAGCATACTGACATTTCTGGGGAGCAACATACCAAGCTAGTCATGTGCCAGATTTACCTGTACATGCTGGGCATGAAATAACAGTTCAGGGCTGTAAATATGCATAAAAGCTACTGTCACTCCCTTCATCCACGTTATATGGGCCTACCCAAGTGTGTGTTGACACTGCTTAATACAACACTACTATCTGTAGAATGCAACAGTACAACATATCAAATAAAATGACACAGACACACTCCAGGAATTATACATTTATTAAAGGATTATTACACCTTTATTTATTGGGTTAAACACTTTTTGAAGGCTCTCTTATTTATTTTATATAACAGTACATGCAGAATAATTACTAGCCTGCCTGATGATGCAGCCTTTGCAGCCTATCTTCATGAGCTTGCTGGTTCATAGCCCGGACACCTGCAGCTGTGAAGTAAATGCAGTGATTTTGAGACATACCTATCCATAGTATAGACAAGCATAACAATTCTTAGCTACTTAATACAATGGCTACTTACTCAGTACTGGGGCATTAGGCATCACACAGGATATTCCTGGATCCACTGGTCCAGTTGATCCTCCCTATGTTGCTTCAGGTCAGAATAATGGTGCCCGACCTGCTCACCAGTCTGAGGAACACCAGTGGCACTGGTGAGATCACGAGCAAGACTGTTCCAGGCCTTCGTTTTATATTGGGTACCTTGGTACTGGCCCCGCAGGAGTCTTTCCTCATGACTTTACTTTGGACTCCTCAATGCCCCAGCATTGCGATCTAAATCAAGTGCCTTCTCCAACATTGGCCATGCTGACTGCAAAAGGAAGCTAGAGCCAGTTATAGTAAGTATTCCCACCTGTGGAGCTTAAATATGCCTCATTTCCTGCACTTATTTGTGATTGGCCAGTTTTGGAAAAACTCAGCAGTAGGCATGCCTGCTTAGCTGATGTTGACAATGTTTAAAATTCCTTTGATAGATATGTGTCTGTTGAAAGTGCATGTTTATGAAATGCTGTTATGGCTTAGTGGTTAAGTACTGTGACTATAGTGCACGGTATCCTGAGTTTGAGCCCTGTCACTGCTTTTTATTTTCCTACTGGGCAGACCTGACTGGTTAAGGTACAGTAAAGGAGGTGTCACCGTGTTTAACCGACTTTGCCCAACTTTGCCCAACATTGCTCAACGTTGCTCGACATTGCGCTGGTTAGCGCGGTGTGCAGCTACGTGCAAATACGTTGTGATTGCGCTGGTTAGCATGGTGCACAGCTACATGCAAAGACATTGTGCTGGTTAATGCAGTGCGCAGCTGCGAGCAATTGAATTTCAATATGCTCAATACTGGTAAAATGTGCTTAGCAGTACTTTATATTGCTTAAAATAGGGTACTCATGCCTCAGAATGCATAACCATTTCACCTTCATATATATATATATATATATATATATATATATATATATATATATATATATAATTCGTTCACTACTACATTAAACTTTTCAATGCTTTTTACAAAACTTATACATAAAAAATGTCAGGAAATATTTTTGTAAACAGATTTCCAACAGAAAATGGAATGTGCTGTAGTAGGAATCGAACTGGGATTGCCTCCTTTTTGTGCGAAGGCTCTAACCACTATGCTATTGCTATTTTGCTTAATTGGCATCTATTTTTCTTATTATCCTCTTCTGGTGTCTAAGCTGCTAACTGTTGCTAAGCAATGGGCAAACCCATGCAAATACGGGCAGCTATATCGGATGAAATAAAAAAATAAAAAAATCTTTCTATTTTTAATTTTGTCAGTTTAACATATGGGGGGAGTGTAGTGTTACATTGTGCATATGTGAGTGGATTCGCTCATGTAACTTGACATTGCGGCATTTCTTCATTGCAGAGGCGTGGATTTTTGGACTGCTCGGCAGTCTGACATGCCCCCTAAACCCATCCACGCTCCGTGTAAGCTTTAAAGTTGAGGCAGCGCACCCTAATTAATATGCATGGCACGGTGCCACCATACTCTTAGACTGGCGCTTCCGTGTAAGACTAATCTAGTCTTACACGGAAGATTAGTAAATCCTGGGGGAAGTGTTTTTCTTGTTTTCCTGTCTAACTGATCCAATACCTTTTGGGCCAGTAAATCACTGTAAAACTATAAGTTAGAACAGGAAGAGAAAATTGGTTTACAGCTTGCACTTTGTTCCTAGATGTCAGGGCTATTTTTAGTATTAATTTTAGTTTTCTAAAATATGCTTTACTGAGTTTTGTTCATATTTTTTCATGTTTTATTGTTGATCCTTGATCAATTCCCAAATATTTATACACCTCCTCCTGTTCAAGTTTCTTTATAATACATCCCTGTCCCAGACTGACATTTTCTTGGTGCTGCAGCTTTCCTGCTTTAAATATTGCTTTTGCACATTTATGATGACAAAATACATTCTTATATCATCTGAGAAAGTTTTGAACACTTTCACTTGTGCTTTCAGCTCCTGTTCTGATATACTATACAGTTTTAAATCACCCAGAAAAAGAGGTTGAGAAATCTTTCCAATTAGTTGTTGCCTGGGAGACAAATTGTAACCATGACCTAGTTAAGACAGCTTCATGAAGGGCAAGACAAAAGAACCGCCGTGGCAAAGAGTCATCCTGAAAAATCACCCTTTGAACTTTTATCCTTGGGATAATAATTTGTCCTTTATCATGGCTTAGCTGCAAAGTGGTTTGCCACTGTTTCATGGTCACTATAATATAATTGAGCAAGTAGGGTGTATCTTATACATCTATAAGCACTCCTTTATTCATGAATGGAATGTGTGATGTTGTGAAATGTTTTTTTTTTTTTTTGCACACTCTAATCTATCCATGCTATATTTAGATTCTTCTCCTTTTTCAGTTCTCCATTATGACTTTATTTAATGACAAATGATCTTTTGTTCCATATGACTTTCTTTTGTTACCCTTTTTTTTCTTGCCATGATTGTATATAGTTTATGCATTTTCAGAAAGCAAATTATTGGTCTGTAGTTTTTTAGTTTAGCTTGCAGGTTCAAACTTCAGGAGGAGTATAATTGTTGTCGTTGTTGTTAACTAGGTTGGTGTCTGTTCGGGGTGCACATATGAATAGTTCTAGGGATAAATCTTCATGTAAAGATATTAAGAATTTTAGCCAGAAGTTAGGTACTACAGCTAGGCATGGTGTTTTCCAGTTAGGAGCTTTTCTTAATTTTGTTTCAGTTTCCCTGGCTATTACTTTATCCCAACTCATATGTTGTATATTTGAACTTCTTACTGTTTCTTTTATTTCTTCTATCCATTTAGCATCTTTGTTACATATTACAGGGTCTTTGTAGGTATTTCTCCAAAATGTGTCTATTTCTTCTTTTTTAAAAGATCTTTATTGAATTATCACTTGTGACATAGGCAAATTTACATTTATACAAAAATAATCAAACTATTAACAAATTAACCTTAACAAACATTATACTTCATATATATTGCCATATATCATATAACTTAAGCGATATTACATAAATTATGCAATTCAGTTTTTCTGTTTCTTTTGCTTTGTTTCTCAATTCCCTATAAACATTTTGGGCCATTAACGAATTGCTTATTTTGTACTTTTCCTTTATATTTATCAGCATATATTCTAAGTTTTTCTGCCTGTGATGATATCTTTAGATTATTATTTCCAGTAGTGTATGGTAGATGCTGATCTGTTCTAATAGTGCACATTGCTTTAATCACATATATCTTTCTAAATATTTTGATCTTTTCCCTTTTCTATACTCTTCTAACAGTGGCATTACTGTGTTAACTGCTTTATTATTTTCTCTGATACTTCCATGATGGCATTTGATTTATTCCCTTCCTTTCACTTATTGGTCTGTATTTTTGTGGTAAGACTTCATCTGTTATTAATTTAGTTGCTCGGTAGTATATCCTATTTACTTCTATTATATCACATCAATTTCTGTTAATAGTTTTGATTACTGTGTTTGTTTCATCAAATATTTTGGGTCTTATTGACGTTCTGTAATCTATTTCTTTCATTGATTTTAATATGTCTATCCATCTCTATTAAATCAAACAACTCTTCCATTAGATGTTTTTTTTTTCTAAACTGAGGGCACATTTCTTTGTTTTCTGTTTGCTGCAAACATTCTACAGAAAGTTCCAGATCTTCCTGTGACATATTCTCTTCAGCTGCATCCAGCATCTTTTCTTGCTCTTTGATATGGGAATTCACTGTGCTATGACTCCACAGTGTTGACTGTATCAGAGTTGCCACCATTTCTTGCACCTCTTGCTGTGTAACTCCAATTAAAATTTGTACTGATTTCCTGCTGAAGACTCCAGAGTATCTTTATGTGTCAAATGATTACATGCTTCTCACTCCAACTTTTTCTCCTTCATTTTTGGACTCATTATTCTATCATGGTATGACATTACTAGAGTAGGATTTTTTTTCAGTAAATTCTTTCCTTTGCAGATAATCCACAACTTCACTTTCTGTTTCTTTAACTTCTCAATTGTTAATCACAGTTTCTACTTTTCTCTTTGTTTTACTTTTCTTCTTTTTTTTTTTGTATTATAAAATATTTTATATCCAGATGAATTTGCCCTTATTTCTCTTTAAATATAATTGGTGCTGCTTTTTTTTGTTTTGATTAGTTTGCTTTTTCCATTGCATAAAAAGTGGGATGTTGGCATAATGATTAAGGTGTTTACCTTACAGACGCACGATGCAGGATTTGATTCTCCTACGAGGTAATTGGTTCGACTTAAAATGGTCCACAACAGCTGTTAGCTTAGAACTAACCTATGACCCTATTAAAACTCCACCAGATTAAATCTCCTTTTCTTTCCTATGTCCATATTTCTTTTTCAGATGTCTCCTGCTCCTCTTTACTTTGGGGACTCAAACCATAACTGGGTGCCTTTGCCGGGTCTATATTAGAACACTGAAGTCTTGAAACTTCGAATGTTCTCATATCAACCCCTATTCAGTGAACGCTGAACATGGCGAAGCTGCAGAACACCAATTTTTTTCCTAGGGAAAGATTTTGGTTGGCTGTTTCTGTTGCTTCGCTATTTTCAGCACTGTGATGGAAAGTTATGGGTCGGGTTCAGGTAAGTGTGCGATTGTGTGGACGTGAGGGTTAGGTCATGGGTTAGGTGAGTTAGGGTTAGGGCACGGGTCAGGTAAGTGTGCAATTGTGACGGATGTTAGGGTTAGGGCGGGGTAGGTGAGTTAGGGTTAGGGTGCAGGTGAGGTGAGTGTGCAATAGTGACGGACCTTAGGGATAGGGTTTGGGTTAAGGTAAGTGGATAGATAGTAGTGTATGCACAGTTTAGTGTAGGGTTAGATGTAGGATTTTAAGTGTATGTGTGTTGATTGCTGTTTTTTGATGTGCTTGTGTTGTGTGTATGTGTTTCGGAACTGCAAATTTTTTCCCTGGGAAAAACAATTGCTGTTCTGCATGTTCGATATTTTAAGAGTTCTAAGACTTCGGTGTTGTAATATAGATCCGCCTTTACCTGACATACCTTTGGAGCTGTTCTTTTTTTTTTTTTTTTTTTTGATTAGTTTAGCTTTCTGCTTTGCATAAATATTGCACCAGATCAGCTTTATCTTTCTTTCTCATATCCATGTTTCTTTTTCATATCTTTCAAAAATCTCTTTGCTTTATTCTTAATATTCTTACATTTCCTCAATCACTTAATTTTCCAAATGGTCAAAGGTTTCTTGGTCTATATAATATTTTTCATAAATCAGTTGTATTAAAGAACACACATTTGCATTTTTCTTGTGCAAGTATTTTTCTTTCCTCTAATTTCTCTCTTAATCTTTTTGAATATTTTTTTTCTGGAAATTCTGAGCTTCTTGCATAATCATAACAGTACATAATTTCTTTCTTATCATCAACAGGCCACTCTATCATCCTTATGGCTCTTTTTTAGCATGGCAGTTTTTGTGTTTTTTTTGTGGACCACTTCTTCCTTCTGAAATGGGGCCCATCCTCCCCCTGAGCTTGACCTAACCCCATTTTAGGAATGTTTCCATGTCTTGATGATTCTATTCTGTTTTTTTTTCCAGCCCCTGGCACCAGTGTGCTTATCAGGATTGAGCACTTTTTATCTTGGGACTTCTGCACCCATCTGTCTTTTTTATTTTTTTAACCTACTTCTGTCGATGATATATACTATATAAAATACAGTTTAAATATCAGTGTTGTCTTGGTAAGATTTTTTTAAAAACAGGGTCCACATCATGAAAGCAATCACCAATACTTGAGGATGAATTCAATTCCAGCAATATTGCTCTCCTTTGCTCTACAGCTATGAGGAATTGTAAATATTGTCAATACTAAGAGGTATAAGACACTCCTGCATCCACGTACATTGAGATACACAGAGTCAGGAAAGTCTTACTACTGTATTCAAACTCCCAATCTATTGGCTAACAGAAGCTACACACATGTATTATATGCACACACGACAGTAGATGTCTGACTTTAGTGGTGAGCATTATTGAAATGATGACCTCATCAATGTGTTGTAGACAGTATACATTTGAAGAGAGAGTGCAAAAGGGGATGCAGGATCGATCTGACCATGTAAATGTTTCTCACTATGCAGTATAAAGAATGTCTATTCTACTACTTTATTCAGGCCAGCAGTAGGTAAGGTCAGAGTAGCATGACTTAATACACATACACATAAACTGACTGATATGAGATTAGAACCCCTTACTATTCAGCTATGCAATCTAGATGATATGGTCTGTAGAGCAAGTGCTACCACTTAAGTCTGACCCCCACATTCTAACAGTCCACTTTTTAGAGAATGACATCAGTGTTTTGTTACAGAGAACATGATGCTGGGAGAAGAGGTTGACATTGAAGGGGACTCGCCTTGCAGTTAAAAGTTTCTACAGTCTACTAATTTATTGAGGCCAACAGTAGTTAAGGTCATATTTATACAACTCCATATACTCACACATTTTTCTGAGAGTAGAATCCCCTACCTATCTAGTTATACAAATTAGAGGACACAGTACTTACTGCAAGCTCCACCCCAGAAGTCTGACTTTTACAGTGTGACAATGCAGTGTAGATAGGATTAGCTTCTCATTCTTGTCAGAGAAAATATTGTGATGCTGAAGGTTTTATCCAAATCCATATTTGTTAATATGAAGAAGTAAGTGCAATCTTATGATCAGTAATAAATACATATTGCTGACTTATATAGTCATTAATGTATATTGCAGAAAGGAGAGAGGCATGTACCTGTGTTGTATGCATGAGACATATATACTTGTGAAACACAGGATTGACAATGAAGTATTCATAGGTCATCAGGTTATGATGATGGTATGTAAACCTTAATGAATGATACTGACATTAACAATGGTATGTGCTCATGCATGGGCAATGTCATTACCAGGCAATTCATAATGTTATAATGCAGGAGGGATAGATACCAATGAGGTATGTGTGCCAATGTTATATGTGGTTGTATATCAACTGTAACAGTGCAGACCTAACTGTCTAGAATGAAGAGGTCAGTTAACCACATGGTTTGTTGCATTTCATGAGTCCATTAAGCAATTTCCATATAATGAAGTACTATAATCCAGTAAAAATGCTATTTTTTGCTCAAAATGTCTTACTTTCTATGCTGAGAAATGTATTTGCATATGTGTGATACTACTTTGATATGTTGAATTTGTAATATGAAGTAACTGTGTTCAGTAGTGTTCACCAGTGCTCCTTGCCAACCTTTGCACAAATAAGAATCAGACAGGAAATGTGATTGTGATTACATACAGAACAGTTAACTGTAAATACTTTAATAGGGTTAGCCTTTTATAGTGCAAACAAGCTTAGAGATGATGTATGGCTGTCAGCACTCTGGACAGTACTTAGTGGATAAAATCTACATGCTAACCTAACTTTCCCTGTGGCACAAGGTCTAAGCTCAATGAGCTGATTAACAAAGCAGAGCTGAATCAGGGTTCAACTCCAGTATGCAGATCATTTTAAAAAAGGTGTCAGGATATGACTATCATAATTAATTTTGATCATGACTTAAAGAATACATAGGAATGACTATCATAAATATGGTGCCTGGCCAAATTGTGTCAGTAATTGATACAGAAATAACCTTTTATACCTTCTACATACCAGACATTCTTCAAGGGAAATCACAAGTTCATTCAGTGTACAATAAGGTCTAAGGCAAAACCTCACCACATTTTGCAATAACACTTGAAATGCCATTTAGCATTATATACTACAATTGCTCATTGCTAGACCTCATGCAAATGCTGAGGAATACAACCAATAAAAAAGAAGGTGATTAGGCAGATAGTTAAAATCACATTCACAGCAAAGATGTTATAAAAACAGGCAGTAAGAGTTTCACCTAATGCTGGGTTTGACATGTTGTTATCATGAAAAATTAGGTTTATAGACTTGATCATTACCTCATTATACCACAAGGAAATCTTACTTCACACATGTCAAAATAACACATTTGAAGGAACACTGATAACCTATGCAGCCAGTGGAAGATGTAAGTATTATTCTTCAGCAAAGTAATGACAGTATGAATATGCCATAAGATAACATTCATGTCCATAAGCATAATGAATTGTCAACAGTACAAAGTTGTGAGAAAGTGAAGGGTGAAGACAGAGACAGACACACAGACACATATGAAAGAGCGGTGTTATGGGTCATTATATTTCTGGTATGTTCTCAATATTCATTTGTCCTGCTCTGTATCATTAACAGATGGCTCTGGGGATCAAGAAGTTGTAGGACAGGCAAAACCTGATCACAACCTGATTCGAAAAAGGGTGATTTACTAATTCTTCCTTATGGTCATGGATGTATTTGCAAATGCTTTTTGCAACATTATTCTAAATCTGTTAATTAAAGGTCTTAACTGAATAAAAATTAAGATATGTGTCATGAAACATATCATAGAAATACATCACAGTAAAAAATAATGTGACATATGTCTGAAATTTAACTCTTCAAGCTGTGGTGAAAAATGAATTGTCAGACAACTGATTTATGCCAACAGTCCACAAAGAAAGATGCACCTGGCTACATCCAGCAGTCAAAGAACTGTTAGAGTAACTGTTGCCAGTGATGTCCTTAACTCTGCCTTTAGTCTTATTCCAATGGCACAGCATGTTTAAGCAGCTTTCTACGAGGATAACTAAACTACTGCAGCTGATAGCAACAACTGACCATGTTTTGTCATAGGGCATGAACAGCCATTCACTGTCACTTGACATCGGTGTATGGTTGACAACATCTGAGCAATTGCTTTTGGGAAAAAAGTAAAGGCTTTCTTATGGACCATTTCTGGCCATGAGTGTTTTGTGTGACTCTTTTTTTGACCAGATTAAACATGTGAAAAAGGGGTTGACAAGAAAGTGGTAAAATGGAGGTGCAAGCAGAGGGAAGGACACAGGGGGAATAACAGAGGAACTTGTAGGATGGTAGTGGGAGAGGACCATAGCTATCCACTTTAATAAAACATAAATGTAGAACTGTAGACATGATTTGCTGAATTTGGACTGTCATCACACCAAAGGTAGGTGACAACAACAGAATAATGTTGTAGGGCCAACTGTTCCAAATCAAGTGTGTTATGAAGTCACATCGTAGAAGTGAATATGGCTCTTTATTTTTTTGTCAGACAGGTACCCATTTTTAATTTTTTATTTTTTTACTTTCAAAGAAAGAAGAATGTTGGGGAAGAGTGTTAGGAATGTGAGGGTTAAGTAGTCAGGTTAGGTAAGAAAGCAGGTGCAGACATACAGGACAAACAAGACAGTTATTGTGATGGACACAAAAGGCTGGGGTCACCATGATTGAGGATAAGTAAAGGACATCAGAGGGATAGCCATGTCAAGCCTGAGAACAGAGAAAATCTAGTCCTCAACTTCAGACCTGTCATCAATGTCTCCTGTCTCAGTTTCCTGTGTCAGTGCTTGAGAATGAATCATCTTGGCAATATGACAAACCACTTTTTCTACGTGGCCAGTTTGAGTACTGAGGCTCTTTCCCATTATACCTCCACTAGCCCTGTCACTTCTTGGTGGGTGACAAAAGCACCACCATGAAAACTACTACTCCCACTGGGTGCCATGTACCAGCTGCTCGGGCAGTGCTACCTGATGTAGATGGGGCAGGTAGGTCAGGGATTGTGGAGACAGCACAATGATGGCTTGGGACCCTAAAGTGTTGGATGTCAGTGCAGCATGTCAGTGTTTGTAAATAGAAATATACAACAGGACATTTTTAAGTCATATAAAATATCCAACCCTAAAAAGGTCCTTCTTGTGCCATTTTAGATCACTGTAACTGTAATGATTATTTTCTCCAGTGTGTGAGATGTGAGTTGCATTGGAGACAGCCTTGGCTATTCTGTTCCAAGCTTCAGTCTTATACTAAGACCCAGTATAGACCCTCTGCAACAGCCTAGAGGTGTGCCACTTCACAAGGAGTGACACATAAATCCTGGACTCCTCAACACTTAACCTCAGTGCTCTAAATTTATCACCATCATCTCCCAGACCAGTCATGTCTGCAAAAGTCAAGCAACAGCTCCATGTCTGAATTGTCTCCAAATTCTGATCTCACATTTAACAGCTACTGGGCAAACATGTACAAGCTTGCCTGCTGAATTTGTGTTGGAAAGCAGAGAAAGGCATTGGCAAACAAAGAAAATGATATTTTATCAAACAACAAATCTGTGAAACATGACTGTGAGACTTGCAGTGTTTGATGCTCAACCTATTCACACTTTTTCAGATGGTCAGCACTGTCATGCTTAATGGCTTGGTTTGTTATCCTTGGTGTTATGCAGTTTAAATAGGATAACTTGGCACATAACATTCTGGAAATACACACTCTAAAAAGTTAGTTGACCAATGTCTGAATCAAACCTAAGGAAGAAATAATGCATATGATTCAAGCAAGGTGATTATTTGTCAGTGGTCTTGGAAAACTCTCTTCCGACCATACTTATCACAGATAAACTGCATTCAGTATGGATTGGAGATATACTTCAGATAGGCCTGTATGTGTGTGACTTTAAAAAGTCCTGTGAAATGCACTCCCATGAAAGAGGTAGCATTATTGTTTGTAACTGTATGTCAGATGGATAGATTTCATGAGCTGTGTGATGCCCCTGCACTGGCCCGGTAATCTAGGAGCCTCAATTTTCACCACTAGCACCAGTGATGGGTGTACACATTGGGAGGATGACAAGTACACAGACAGTGAAGTACAATTTCCCTTAAGAGCACACAGAGATCATAGTCAATCTGGGGCTGATTTCTGCCTATTTCTCCAGAAACCCAGTAAGACTCCCCATTGGTGCAGCTATAGGGTTAAGATCTCAGCTAAGTGGTCAAGCCAAAACCTCCAGCACCCTCTCTGTCCAACCAGTGCTTCATATCCCTGCCCAAGTAGCTGCTACACACACACACACACACACACACACACACACACACACACACACACACACACACACACACACACACACATACACACACACACACAAACATAAACACTTTAAGATTTGATTTATATACGAACACACAGACACTCCTGGGGAAGGCTGGCACAGGTTTATAAGCTATGCTCACTTCTGCCCAGGCTATAAGGCAGTTATCACTTCCACCAACCAGTACTTATCAGCTACTCTAAGGCCCTTACAAACAGTGTCCAATCCTACTGTGTAATGTTACTATTATGCAAATGGTAAGTGTGACCAAGACAAAGGCTATTTAGGAGTGGACAAATGATATAACCACAAATAATAAAAGCAGGAAAAATCACCACAGATATACAGCTCCAATGCGTAGCCAATAACACGCTCAACTCAAACCAGTGTTGTCCAAATGTTTAATAGAAATCCAGAACACATTATACACTGCACAAAAGAAAACAGTTTATCTAGGTTTCATCTGACTTATAGGACTTCCTGACATCTAAACACAATTACACCCCTTTTATATGTATACACAACCCCATCCTTAAATTAGTTAATTAATTGAATAATTCAATCAATTCAAACTGTAATTTAAAAAAAAAAAAAAAATTTTTTTAAATTACACTAAACAGTATAAGTAACTTATTGTGTTTAATAATAACACAATAGATTTGTTGAAAATAACAATTCCCGGGATTTATGAAGCTCAAAGCAAGGACAGCATCAGCCTTGTGCCGACCATACAGTGTAGAGATGGTGCAGCAGCACCACATGCATATTGATGAAGGCACGCTGCCGTAACGGCCAAGTGCATAGGAAACATGTACAAGTGCAGGGGGCATGTCCAAGCGCTGCACGGAGGCATGAACATGTCAGCTGCATACACGCAACCTAAAATACTGACTAGTACAGCCTGCCTCTAATAGTAATCACTCCTGTCAGTGTCCGTGGATACTAAAATGTATGCAAAGCATACAAGGCATTTTTGCGAAAACCAAAATAAAAAGTAAACACAAAGGCATGTAGCTGAATATTGAGTCCCCGTCCCTCGATCAAATGATATTAAAAACCCCGTGCCCGTATTCCATTGTAGTGTCATTAGTTATACCAAGTGGAAGCAAAACTCATTGTGTTAGCGCACCGCCAATTGCTAAGCCTAGCCCAATGGTTAGGGTTACCACCTGTCCTACATTGTGAGGGACAGTCCCCCTCTAGGCAGGTGTGTCCATACCAAAACCATTATAAATGTCAAATGTCCTGCGATAGTAGGACATAATTATGTCCCATATTTTTATGTAAATCCCATACAATACTTATCTCCATATATAAAATACCTAAATGTTACAAGAAACAGAATAAGCAAGTAAACAAAACAGAATAAGCAACTACACGGCTACAACAATAAAAGCTAATATTTAGGCATAAAACTAAAGTACTAACCTTTGCATTGACTGTGGGTATGCGTTGGCCTGTAAACTTTGATGTGTGTCCCGAAAATGTCCCATCCTGGTCATATGAAAAGGTTGCAACCCTACCAATGGTCAGAGCATTTGCCCAGTTTCTGCCCATTCACGGTCCAAGTCGTTCTTGTCAGGATGGCCCATAGATGAATGGGTATTACCCGGTTCTACCTATGATGTCATGAAAGATAAGTATTTGTGGGTACCTATGTCTGTGTAGTACAGCATGTGGATGATCAGAAATGCTAGGGTAGTCCTTGCAACTATATTGGTCCCAGAGATATGTAATGTACGCAATGTGTTCTGTTGACTGTGCCATGGACCATCAACTAGAGAAGGTATGGATGGTGTCTGTGGAATATGGGGGTGGGGGGTGATGGGTAATGTAATAATTTGCCAAGGGGAGACTGGGTTGGACGCACAATAGGTGAACTGGAGGTCTACAAGGGAGCAGTGAGTGAATCAGGAAGATAACCAAAGAACAAATATTCACATCCGCAATACAATCCCACAAACATGTGAACATTAAAAAGTGAAATACAAATGTACAGAACCATTACCGGCACATACCCACATAATGGTCTGGCCTGAACTGAGCCATCCAACCCCAACTCACCTGGATACGTATTTGAATACCCATCATCCCCTTCACAGCACACCACCCCCTTTCCTGAATGTCCACCAAAACCACCCATACTCGGGCTGCTAGATAGGCACAGCCATATCTGCACATAGTGATCCCTACCCATATCTAGTAGGCAATCTCACCCTAGGCAGTCTCAGGATTGCAAACTATGTATCCCTTGCATGTATAACCCTATCTTATTGCCGTAAAGCAAAGAAGGCCATCGGTCCCCACAATTTTTGGTTATCCATCAAGGGATAAGTATCTGTTCTAAACATTAGACTTGGT
Organism: Protopterus annectens; assembly: GCF_019279795.1. NCBI lineage: Eukaryota > Metazoa > Chordata > Ceratodontiformes > Protopteridae > Protopterus > Protopterus annectens. The sequence goes on along the minus strand of NC_056730.1, from coordinate 830,426,713 downwards.
GTCACGACATGATGTCCAGTCCTGTATACATCTGGACACAAGTGGTATGA